>NW_027640937.1:0-192000 GCF_949752795.1 Hyperoodon ampullatus
CTCTGTCCCATACCTAGCCGTGTTAAGTGTGCAAAATGTACCTTTCTTCAGGCTGCACTCACAGCCTAGCTCGCGCTTCTGCGAGAGTGCCGTCCTGAGTGTTTCCCTGGACTGAGTCGTTAGCACGGTGTGTTTCTGAAGCACAGGTCCGTTTCAGTCACTGAGGCCGAGCGACTTGCAGGGAGGATGCCCGGCTCTGCTCCCACGCGTCTCTGTTATGACTGGGACACTCTACCTCGGCCGCCAGCAAGCAACACGTGGCCCTTGCTAGGAATGTGAAGAGTGGCTCCCATGGGCCTCTTTCCCCCAGAGGCTCCTCAGAAGCCCCTGGCCGCTCCTCCGGCACAGAGCAGTCACCATGCGAAAGTGGTGCATGGCCGCAACTCCTATGTGTCCCCGGAGGCATCGGAGAGTTCAGGCCATCCAGCGTGGCGCATGGATTCATGGCACCCCTGCACCCCCAACTCTGCTGACGTGAAACACTAGCCCTTACCTTGGGGCCTCAGGTCACCTTTCATTTGGCCGGAGCTGACGCTGCAGTGCAGTGGTATGAGTCCCTAGAAAGGCATTTGCCAGCACAGGATGGGCTTTGAGAGAACGCAGCCTTGTTGGCCCACAGCGATTACCCTGCAGTGGAGAGACGTCGGGCCGCTAGCGCTGTTCAGGCAGCTTGGAAGGCGGAAACGATTCGCTCGCAAATGGGCAGAAGGCGTACTTTGCCATCAGTGTCCCACTTTCAAGCTTGATGACACAGCATGTTTATGTGAACATTCTGTCTTGCTATCTAGTACAAGGGAACAAGGGCCCCCTTCTGGTAAGAAAGGTTTTCAGGTGGGGAGTGCCATACGTGCAGGAGAGCGTTCCCCACACTGTGCAAAGTTTGGTACTTGGTGACTCGGGGTGGTCCCGAACGTCCGGCATTGTCCCGGGGAAAGCCGTCCATCATTTTCTTTCAGGCTGGACGTAAATATCTAGCTTCCAGGTTCCGAAGGGAGTCGTCCTAGAGGAGTCCCCTGGTTTCACTGGAGACGCACCGTGGTGATTCTCAGAAGAGCCCAAATCGCTCCTTGGGGCACACCAGCATGGAATGTAAGGCTGCTCAGAACTGCGTTCCTGAGGCCGTTTGCATGCTGAGCAAAAGGCAGGTGTCGAGTGAAGAGGGCAGCACTTTGCCTTTACTGCTGGCACATCCGTGCAGTTAAAGCAAACGGACACATTCACTACCTGGGGCTCAAACGCCACACAAGAGCTGGACGGCACACAGTGCCCTCTCACCAAAGTTACAATGAACGTGAGTGCACAATGAGACCTGCGATACCTTACAGAGTTGACGCTCTCCTTTAACGCCTGCTTCCTCACTAGGGCAACATTCTTCACTTTACTACTGGAAAACGCTGGACTTTTACTCGAGGCCAGGGGTCACATTTCTGTCGCTGGCAATCTCCGGAGTGCTCTTGGAGACGCTCCCAGCAAAGAACTGAGACCAGCGAGCCTCATACGAGTAAACTCACACTTCTTTTCTGAGGCCCGCTGGAGCAAAGGAAAGACGGGCCCGAGGAGTGTGTCTCAGGCACCTTTCGACCCGCATCTCATCCACCCGGGGGGAAAATTACGTTTGGGCAGCGTCGCCCTGTTTCAAACGTGAGCTCATACAGTCAGTTATCCTCAGTAGTTTCTGACTACCTCAAGGAAACATCGGCAGAACAGTGCCTTTCCTCGGAGAAACTATTGGACACAGGGTCCCCTGCACTGCATCAACTGCATACGAAGTGCAGTACCTGAGGTGGGCCTCAGTGACCAAGGCTCTGTCCCATACCTAGCCGTGTTAAGTGTGAAACATGTACCTTTCTTCAGGCTGCACTCACAGCCTAGCTCGCGCTTCTGCGAGAGTGCCGTCCTGAGTGTTTCCCTGGACTGAGTCGTTAGCACGGTGTGTTTCTGAAGCACAGGTCCGTTTCAGTCACTGAGGCCGAGCGACTTGCAGGGAGGCTGCCCGGCGCTGCTCCCACGCGTCTCTGTTATGACTGGGACACTCTACCTCGGCCGCCAGCAAGCAACACGTGGCCCTTGCTAGGAATGTGAAGAGTGGCTCCCATGGGCCTCTTTCCCCCAGAGGCTCCTCAGAAGCCCCTGGCCGCTCCTCCGGCACAGAGCAGTCACCATGCGAAAGTGGTGCACGGCCGCCTCTCCTATGTGTCCCCGGAGGCATCGGAGAGTTCAGGCCATCCAGCGTGGCGCATGGATTCATGGCACCCCTGCACCCCCAACTCTGCTGACGTGAAACACTAGCCCTTACCTTGGGGCCTCAGGTCACCTTTCATTTGGCCGGAGCTGACTCTGCAGTGCAGTGGTATGAGTCCCTAGAAAGGCATTTGCCAGCACAGGATGGGCTTTGAGAGAACGCAGCCTTGTTGGCCCACAGCGACCACCCTGCAGTGGAGAGACGTCGGGCCGCTAGCGCTGTTCAGGCAGCTTGGAAGGCAGAAACGAGTCGCTCGCAAACGGGCAGAAGGCGTACTTTGCCATCAGTGTCCCACTTTCAAGCTTGATGACACAGCATGTTTATGTGAACATTCTGTCTAGCTATCTAGTACAAGGGAACGAGGGCCCCCTTCTGGTAAGAAAGGTTTTCAGGTGGGGAGTGCCATACGTGCAGGAGAGCGTTCCCCACACTGTGCAAAGTTTGGTACTTGGTGACTCGGGGTGGTCCCGAACGTCCGGCATTGTCCCGGGGAAAGCCGTCCATCGTTTTCTTTCAGGCTGGACGTAAACATCTAGCTTCCAGGTGCTGAAGGAAGTCGTCCTTGAGGAGTCCCCTGGTTTCAAAGGGGACGCACCGTGGTGATTCTCAGAAGAGCCCAAATCGCTCCTAGGGGCACTCCAGCATGGAATGTAAGGCTGCTCAGAACTGCGTTCCTGAGGCCGTTTGCATGCTGAGCAACAGGGAGGTGTCGAGTGAAGAGGGCAGCACTTTGCCTTTACTGCTGGCACATCCGTGCAGTTAAAGCAAACGGACACATTCACTACCTGGGGCTCAAACGCCACACAAGAGCTGGACGGCACACAGTGCCCTCTCACCAAAGTTACAACGAACGTGAGTGCACAATGAGACCTGCGATACCTTACAGAGTTGACGCTCTCCTTTAACACCTGCTTCCTCACTAGGGCGGCATTCTTCACTTTACTACTGGAAAACGCTGGACTTTTACTCGAGGCCAGGGAACACATTTCTGTCGCTGGCAATCTCCGGAGTGCTCTTGGAGACGCTCCCAGCAAAGAACTGAGACCAGCGAGCCTCATACGAGTAAACTCACACTTCTTTTCTGAGGCCCGCTGGAGCAAAGGAAAGACGGGCCCGAGGAGTGTGTCTCAGGCACCCTTCGACCCGCATCTCATCCACCCGCGGGGAAAATTACGTTTGGGCAGCGTCGCCCTGTTTCAAACATGAGCTCATACAGTCAGTTATCCTCAGTAGTTTCTGACTACCTCAAGGAAACATCGGGAGAACAGTGCCTTTCCTCGGAGAAACTATTGGACACAGGGTCCCCTGCACTGCATCAACTGCATACGAAGTGCAGTACCTGAGGTGGGCCTCAGTGACCAAGGCTCTGTCCCATACCTAGCCGTGTTAAGTGTGCAAAATGTACCTTTCTTCAGGCTGCACTCACAGCCTAGCTCGCGCTTCTGCGAGAGTGCCGTCCTGAGTGTTTCCCTGGACTGAGTCGTTAGCACGGTGTGTTTCTGAAGCACAGGTCCGTTTCAGTCACTGAGGCCGAGCGACTTGCAGGGAGGATGCCCGGCTCTGCTCCCACGCGTCTCTGTTATGACTGGGACACTCTACCTCGGCCGCCAGCAAGCAACACGTGGCCCTTGCTAGGAATGTGAAGAGTGGCTCCCATGGGCCTCTTTCCCCCACAGGCTCCTCAGAAGCCCCTGGCAGCTCCTCCGGCACAGAGCAGTCACCATGCGAAAGTGGTGCATGGCCGCAACTCCTATGTGTCCCCGGAGGCATCGGAGAGTTCAGGCCATCCAGCGTGGCGCATGGATTCATGGCACCCCTGCACCCCCAACTCTGCTGACGTGAAACACTAGCCCTTACCTTGGGGCCTCAGGTCACCTTTCATTTGGCCGGAGCTGACGCTGCAGTGCAGTGGTATGAGTCCCTAGAAAGGCATTTGCCAGCACAGGATGGGCTTTGAGAGAACGCAGCCTTGTTGGCCCACAGCGATTACCCTGCAGTGGAGAGACGTCGGGCCGCTAGCGCTGTTCAGGCAGCTTGGAAGGCGGAAACGAGTCGCTCGCAAATGGGCAGAAGGCGTACTTTGCCATCAGTGTCCCACTTTCAAGCTTGATGACACAGCATGTTTATGTGAACATTCTGTCTTGCTATCTAGTACAAGGGAACAAGGGCCCCCTTCTGGTAAGAAAGGTTTTCAGGTGGGGAGTGCCATACGTGCAGGAGAGCGTTCCCCACACTGTGCAAAGTTTGGTACTTGGTGACTCGGGGTGGTCCCGAACGTCCGGCATTGTCCCGGGGAAAGCCGTCCATCATTTTCTTTCAGGCTTGACGTAAATATCTAGCTTCCAGGTTCCGAAGGGAGTCGTCCTAGAGGAGTCCCCTGGTTTCACTGGAGACGCACCGTGGTGATTCTCAGAAGAGCCCAAATCGCTCCTTGGGGCACACCAGCATGGAATGTAAGGCTGCTCAGAACTGCGTTCCTGAGGCCGTTTGCATGCTGAGCAAAAGGCAGGTGTCGAGTGAAGAGGGCAGCACTTTGCCTTTACTGCTGGCACATCCGTGCAGTTAAAGCAAACGGACACATTCACTACCTGGGGCTCAAACGCCACACAAGAGCTGGACGGCACACAGTGCCCTCTCACCAAAGTTACAACGAACGTGAGTGCACAATGAGACCTGCGATACCTTACAGAGTTGACGCTCTCCTTTAACGCCTGCTTCCTCACTAGGGCAACATTCTTCACTTTACTACTGGAAAACGCTGGACTTTTACTCGAGGCCAGGGGTCACATTTCTGTCGCTGGCAATCTCCGGAGTGCTCTTGGAGACGCTCCCAGCAAAGAACTGAGACCAGCGAGCCTCATACGAGTAAACTCACACTTCTTTTCTGAGGCCCGCTGGAGCAAAGGAAAGACGGGCCCGAGGAGTGTGTCTCAGGCACCCTTCGACCCGCATCTCATCCACCCGGGGGGAAAATTACGTTTGGGCAGTGTCGCCCTGTTTCAAACGTGAGCTCATACAGTCAGTTATCCTCAGTAGTTTCTGACTACCTCAAGGAAACATCGGCAGAACACTGCCTTTCCTCGGAGAAACTATTGGACACAGGGTCCCCTGCACTGCATCAACTGCATACGAAGTGCAGTACCTGAGGTGGGCCTCAGTGACCAAGGCTCTGTCCCATACCTAGCCGTGTTAAGTGTGCAAAATGTACCTTTCTTCAGGCTGCACTCACAGCCTAGCTCGCGCTTCTGCGAGAGTGCCGTCCTGAGTGTTTCCCTGGACTGAGTCGTTAGCACGGTGTGTTTCTGAAGCACAGGTCCGTTTCAGTCACTGAGGCCGAGCGACTTGCAGGGAGGCTGCCCGGCGCTGCTCCCACGCTTCTCTGTTATGACTGGGACACTCTACCTCGGCCGCCAGCAAGCAACACGTGGCCCTTGCTAGGAATGTGAAGAGTGGCTTCCATGGGCCTCTTTCCCCCAGAGGCTCCTCAGAAGCCCCTGGCCGCTCCTCTGGCACAGAGCAGTCACCATGCGAAAGTGGTGCACGGCCGCCTCTCCTATGTGTCCCCGGAGGCATCGGAGAGTTCAGGCCATCCAGCGTGGCGCATGGATTCATGGCACCCCTGCACCCCCAACTCTGCTGACGTGAAACACTAGCCCTTACCTTGGGGCCTCAGGTCACCTTTCATTTGGCCGGAGCTGACTCTGCAGTGCAGTGGTATGAGTCCCTAGAAAGGCATTTGCCAGCACAGGATGGGCTTTGAGAGAACGCAGCCTTGTTGGCCCACAGCGATTACCCTGCAGTGGAGAGACGTCGGGCCGCTAGCGCTGTTCAGGCAGCTTGGAAGGCAGAAACGAGTCGCTCGCAAACGGGCAGAAGGCGTACTTTGCCATCAGTGTCCCACTTTCAAGCTTGATGACACAGCATGTTTATGTGAACATTCTGTCTAGCTATCTAGTACAAGGGAACGAGGGCCCCCTTCTGGTAAGAAAGGTTTTCAGGTGGGGAGTGCCATACGTGCAGGAGAGCGTTCGAACCCACACTGTGCAAAGTTTGGTGCTTGGTGACTCGGGGTGGTCCCGAACGTCCGGCATTGTCCCGGGGAAAGCCGTCCATCGTTTTCTTTCAGGCTGGACGTAAACATCTAGCTTCCAGGTGCCGAAGGGAGTCGTCCTTGAGGAGTCCCCTGGTTTCAAAGGGGACGCACCGTGGTGATTCTCAGAAGAGCCCAAATCGCTCCTAGGGGCACTCCAGCATGGAATGTAAGGCTGCTCAGAACTGCGTTCCTGAGCCCGTTTGCATGCTGAGCAACAGGGAGGTGTCGAGTGAAGAGGGCAGCACTTTGCATTTACTGCTGGCACATCCGTGCAGTTAAAGCAAACGGACACATTCACTACCTGGGGCTCAAACGCCACACAAGGGCTGGAGGGCACACAGTGCCGTCTCACCAAAGTTACAACGAACGTGAGTGCACAATGAGACCTGCGATACCTTACAGAGTTGACGCTCTCCTTTAACGCCTGCTTCCTCACTAGGGCGACATTCTTCACTTTACTACTGGAAAACGCTGGACTTTTACTCGAGGCCAGGGGTCACATTTCTGTCGCTGGCAATCTCCGGAGTGCTCTTGGAGACGCTCCCAGCAAAGAACTGAGACCAGCGAGCCTCATACGAGTAAACTCACACTTCTTTTCTGAGGCCCGCTGGAGCAAAGGAAAGACGGGCCCGAGGAGTGTGTCTCAGGCACCCTTCGACCCGCATCTCATCCACCCGGGGGGAAAATTACGTTTGGGCAGGGTCGCCCTGTTTCAAACGTGAGCTCATACAGTCAGTTATCCTCAGTAGTTTCTGACTACCTCAAGGAAACATCGGGAGAACAGTGCCTTTCCTCGGAGAAACTATTGGACACAGGGTCCCCTGCACTGCATCAACTGCATACGAAGTGCAGTACCTGAGGTGGGCGTCAGTGACCAAGGCTCTGTCCCATACCTAGCCGTGTTAAGTGTGAAACATGTACCTTTCTTCAGGCTGCACTCACAGCCTAGCTCGCGCTTCTGCGAGAGTGCCGTCCTGAGTGTTTCCCTGGACTGAGTCGTTAGCACGGTGTGTTTCTGAAGCACAGGTCCGTTTCAGTCACTGAGGCCGATCGACTTGCAGGGAGGCTGCCCGGCGCTGCTCCCACGCGTCTCTGTTATGACTGGGACACTCTACCTCGGCCGCCAGCAAGCAACACGTGGCACTTGCTAGGAATGTGAAGAGTGGCTCCCATGGGCCTCTTTCCCCATGAGGCTCCTCAGAAGCCCCTGGCCGCTCCTCCGGCACAGAGCAGTCACCATGCGAAAGTGGTGCACGGCCGCCTCTCCTATGTGTCCCCGGAGGCATCGGAGAGTTCAGGCCATCCAGCGTGGCGCATGGATTCATGGCACCCCTGCACCCCCAACTCTGCTGACGTGAAACACTAGCCCTTACCTTGGGGCCTCAGGTCACCTTTCATTTGGCCGGAGCTGACTCTGCAATGCAGTGGTATGAGTCCCTAGAAAGGCATTTGCCAGCACAGGATGGGCTTTGAGAGAACGCAGCCTTGTTGGCCCACAGCGATTACCCTGCAGTGGAGAGACGTCGGGCCGCTAGCGCTGTTCAGGCAGCTTGGAAGGCAGAAACGAGTCGCTCGCAAACGGGCAGAAGGCGTACTTTGCCATCAGTGTCCCACTTTCAAGCTTGATGACACAGCATGTTTATGTGAACATTCTGTCTTGCTATCTAGTACAAGGGAACGAGGGCCCCCTTCTGGTAAGAAAGGTTTTCAGGTGGGGAGTGCCATACGTGCAGGAGAGCGTTCCCCACACTGTGCAAAGTTTGGTACTTGGTGACTCGGGGTGGTCCCGAACGTCCGGCATTGTCCCGGGGAAAGCCGTCCATCGTTTTCTTTCAGGCTGGACGTAAACATCTAGCTTCCAGGTGCCGAAGGGAGTCGTCCTTGAGGAGTCCCCTGGTTTCAAAGGGGACGCACCGTGGTGATTCTCAGAAGAGCCCAAATCGCTCCTAGGGGCACTCCAGCATGGAATGTAAGGGTGCTCAGAACTGCGTTCCTGAGCCCGTTTGCATGCTGAATAAACGGGAGGTGTCGAGTGAAGAGGGCAGCACTTTGCCTTTACTGCTGGCACATCCGTGCAGTTAAAGCAAACGGACACATTCACTACCTGGGGCTCAAACGCCACACAAGGGCTGGAGGGCACACAGTGCCGTCTCACCAAAGTTACAAGGAACGTGAGTGCACAATGAGACCTGCGATACCTTACAGAGTTGACGCTCTCCTTTAACGCCTGCTTCCTCACTAGGGCGACATTCTTCACTTTACTACTGGAAAACGCTGGACTTTTACTCGAGGCCAGGGGTCACATTTCTGTCGCTGGCAATCTCCGGAGTGCTCTTGGAGACGCTCCCAGCAAAGAACTGAGACCAGCGAGCCTCATACGAGTAAACTCACACTTCTTTTCTGAGGCCCGCTGGAGCAAAGGAAAGACGGGCCCGAGGAGTGTGTCTCAGGCACCTTTCGACCCGCATCTCATCCACCCGCGGGGAAAATTACGTTTGGGCAGCGTCGCCCTGTTTCAAACGTGAGCTCATACAGTCAGTTATCCTCAGTAGTTTCTGACTACCTCAAGGAAACATCGGCAGAACAGTGCCTTTCCTCGGAGAAACTATTGGACACAGGGTCCCCTGCACTGCATCAACTGCATACGAAGTGCAGTACCTGAGGTGGGCCTCAGTGACCAAGGCTCTGTCCCATACCTAGCCGTGTTAAGTGTGAAACATGTACCTTTCTTCAGGCTGCACTCACAGCCTAGCTCGCGCTTCTGCGAGAGTGCCGTCCTGAGTGTTTCCCTGGACTGAGTCGTTAGCACGGTGTGTTTCTGAAGCACAGGTCCGTTTCAGTCACTGAGGCCGATCGACTTGCAGGGAGGCTGCCCGGCGCTGCTCCCACGCGTCTCTGTTATGACTGGGACACTCTACCTCGGCCGCCAGCAAGCAACACGTGGCACTTGCTAGGAATGTGAAGAGTGGCTCCCATGGGCCTCTTTCCCCATGAGGCTCCTCAGAAGCCCCTGGCCGCTCCTCCGGCACAGAGCAGTCACCATGCGAAAGTGGTGCACGGCCGCCTCTCCTATGTGTCCCCGGAGGCATCGGAGAGTTCAGGCCATCCAGCGTGGCGCATGGATTCATGGCACCCCTGCACCCCCAACTCTGCTGACGTGAAACACTAGCCCTTACCTTGGGGCCTCAGGTCACCTTTCATTTGGCCGGAGCTGACTCTGCAATGCAGTGGTATGAGTCCCTAGAAAGGCATTTGCCAGCACAGGATGGGCTTTGAGAGAACGCAGCCTTGTTGGCCCACAGCGATTACCCTGCAGTGGAGAGACGTCGGGCCGCTAGCGCTGTTCAGGCAGCTTGGAAGGCAGAAACGAGTCGCTCGCAAACGGGCAGAAGGCGTACTTTGCCATCAGTGTCCCACTTTCAAGCTTGATGACACAGCATGTTTATGTGAACATTCTGTCTAGCTATCTAGTACAAGGGAACGAGGGCCCCCTTCTGGTAAGAAAGGTTTTCAGGTGGGGAGTGCCATACGTGCAGGAGAGCGTTCCCCACACTGTGCAAAGTTTGGTACTTGGTGACTCGGGGTGGTCCCGAACGTCCGGCATTGTCCCGGGGAAAGCCGTCCATCGTTTTGTTTCAGGCTGGACGTAAACATCTAGCTTCCAGGTGCCGAAGGGAGTCGTCCTTGAGGAGTCCCCTGGTTTCAAAGGGGACGCACCGTGGTGATTCTCAGAAGAGCCCAAATCGCTCCTAGGGGCACTCCAGCATGGAATGTAGGGCTGCTCAGAACTCCGTTCCTGAGCCCGTTTGCATGCTGAGCAACAGGGAGGTGTCGAGTGAAGAGGGCAGCACTTTGCCTTTACTGCTGGCACATCCGTGCAGTTAAAGCAAACGGACACATTCACTACCTGGGGCTCAAACGCCACACAAGAGCTGGACGGCACACAGTGCCCTCTCACCAAAGTTACAACGAACGTGAGTGCACAATGAGACCTGCGATACCTTACAGAGTTGACGCTCTCCTTTAACGCCTGCTTCCTCACTAGGGCGACATTCTTCACTTTACTACTGGAAAACGCTGGACTTTTACTCGAGGCCAGGGGTCACATTTCTGTCGCTGGCAATCTCCGGAGTGCTCTTGGAGACGCTCCCAGCAAAGAACTGAGACCAGCGAGCCTCATACGAGTAAACTCACACTTCTTTTCTGAGGCCCGCTGGAGCAAAGGAAAGACGGGCCCGAGGAGTGTGTCTCAGGCACCTTTCGACCCGCATCTCATCCACCCGGGGGGAAAATTACGTTTGGGCAGCGTCGCCCTGTTTCCAACGTGAGCTCATACAGTCAGTTATCCTCAGTAGTTTCTGACTACCTCAAGGAAACATCGGGAGAACAGTGCCTTTCCTCGGAGAAACTATTGGACACAGGGTCCCCTGCACTGCATCAACTGCATACGAAGTGCAGTACCTGAGGTGGGCCTCAGTGACCAAGGCTCTGTCCCATACCTAGCCGTGTTAAGTGTGCAAAATGTACCTTTCTTCAGGCTGCACTCACAGCCTAGCTCGCGCTTCTGCGAGAGTGCCGTCCTGAGTGTTTCCCTGGACTGAGTCGTTAGCACGGTGTGTTTCTGAAGCACAGGTCCGTTTCAGTCACTGAGGCCGATCGACTTGCAGGGAGGCTGCCCGGCGCTGCTCCCACGCGTCTCTCTTATGACTGGGACACTCTACCTCGGCCGCCAGCAAGCAACACGTGGCACTTGCTAGGAATGTGAAGAGTGGCTCCCATGGGCCTCTTTCCCCATGAGGCTCCTCAGAAGCCCCTGGCCGCTCCTCCGGCACAGAGCAGTCACCATGCGAAAGTGGTGCACGGCCGCCTCTCCTATGTGTCCCCGGAGGCATCGGACAGTTCAGGCCATCCAGCGTGGCGCATGGATTCATGGCACCCCTGCACCCCCAACTCTGCTGACGTGAAACACTAGCCCTTACCTTGGGGCCTCAGGTCACCTTTCATTTGGTCGGAGCTGACTCTGCAGTGCAGTGGTATGAGTCCCTAGAAAGGCATTTGCCAGCACAGGATGGGCTTTGAGAGAACGCAGCCTTGTTGGCCCACAGCGACCACCCTGCAATGGAGAGACGTCGGGCCGCTAGCGCTGTTCAGGCAGCTTGGAAGGCAGAAACGAGTCGCTCGCAAACGGGCAGAAGGCGTACTTTGCCATCAGTGTCCCACTTTCAAGCTTGATGACACAGCATGTTTATGTGAACATTCTGTCTAGCTATCTAGTACAAGGGAACGAGGGCCCCCTTCTGGTAAGAAAGGTTTTCAGGTGGGGAGTGCCATACGTGCAGGAGAGCGTTCCCCACACTGTGCAAAGTTTGGTACTTGGTGACTCGGGGTGGGCCCGAACGTCCGGCATTGTCCCGGGGAAAGCCGTCCATCGTTTTCTTTCAGGCTGGACGTAAACATCTAGCTTCCAGGTGCCGAAGGGAGTCGTCCTTGAGGAGTCCCCTGGTTTCAAAGGGGACGCACCGTGGTGATTCTCAGAAGAGCCCAAATCGCTCCTAGGGGCACTCCAGCATGGAATGTAAGGCTGCTCAGAACTGCGTTCCTGAGCCCGTTTGCATGCTGAGCAACAGGGAGGTGTCGAGTGAAGAGGGCAGCACTTTGCATTTACTGCTGGCACATCCGTGCAGTTAAAGCAAACGGACACATTCACTACCTGGGGCTCAAACGCCACACAAGAGCTGGACGGCACACAGTGCCCTCTCACCAAAGTTACAACGAACGTGAGTGCACAATGAGACCTGCGATACCTTACAGAGTTGACGCTCTCCTTTAACGCCTGCTTCCTCACTAGGGCGGCATTCTTCACTTTACTACTGGAAAACGCTGGACTTTTACTCGAGGCCAGGGGTCACATTTCTGTCGCTGGCAATCTCCGGAGTGCTCTTGGAGACGCTCCCAGCAAAGAACTGAGACCAGCGAGCCTCATACGAGTAAACTCACACTTCTTTTCTGAGGCCCGCTGGAGCAAAGGAAAGACGGGCCCGAGGAGTGTGTCTCAGGCACCTTTCGACCCGCATCTCATCCACCCGGGGGGAAAATTACGTTTGGGCAGCGTCGCCCTGTTTCAAACGTGAGCTCATACAGTCAGTTATCCTCAGTAGTTTCTGACTACCTCAAGGAAACATCGGGAGAACAGTGCCTTTCCTCGGAGAAACTATTGGACACAGGGTCCCCTGCACTGCATCAACTGCATACGAAGTGCAGTACCTGAGGTGGGCGTCAGTGACCAAGGCTCTGTCCCATACCTAGCCGTGTTAAGTGTGAAACATGTACCTTTCTTCAGGCTGCACTCACAGCCTAGCTCGCGCTTCTGCGAGAGTGCCGTCCTGAGTGTTTCCCTGGACTGAGTCGTTAGCACGGTGTGTTTCTGAAGCACAGGTCCGTTTCAGTCACTGAGGCCGAGCGACTTGCAGGGAGGATGCCCGGCTCTGCTCCCACGCTTCTCTGTTATGACTGGGACACTCTACCTCGGCCGCCAGCAAGCAACACGTGGCCCTTGCTAGGAATGTGAAGAGTGGCTCCCATGGGCCTCTTTCCCCATGAGGCTCCTCAGAAGCCCCTGGCCGCTCCTCCGGCACAGAGCAGTCACCATGCGAAAGTGGTGCACGGCCGCCTCTCCTATGTGTCCCCGGAGGCATCGGAGAGTTCAGGCCATCCAGCGTGGCGCATGGATTCATGGCACCCCTGCACCCCCAACTCTGCTGACGTGAAACACTAGCCCTTACCTTGGGGCCTCAGGTCACCTTTCATTTGGTCGGAGCTGACTCTGCAGTGCAGTGGTATGAGTCCCTAGAAAGGCATTTGCCAGCACAGGATGGGCTTTGAGAGAACGCAGCCTTGTTGGCCCACAGCGACCACCCTGCAATGGAGAGACGTCGGGCCGCTAGCGCTGTTCAGGCAGCTTGGAAGGCAGAAACGAGTCGCTCGCAAACGGGCAGAAGGCGTACTTTGCCATCAGTGTCCCACTTTCAAGCTTGATGACACAGCATGTTTATGTGAACATTCTGTCTAGCTATCTAGTACAAGGGAACGAGGGCCCCCTTCTGGTAAGAAAGGTTTTCAGGTGGGGAGTGCCATACGTGCAGGAGAGCGTTCCCCACACTGTGCAAAGTTTGGTACTTGGTGACTCGGGGTGGTCCCGAACGTCCGGCATTGTCCCGGGGAAAGCCGTCCATCATTTTCTTTCAGGCTGGACGTAAACATCTAGCTTCCAGGTGCCGAAGGGAGTCGTCCTTGAGGAGTCCCCTGGTTTCAAAGGGGACGCACCGTGGTGATTCTCAGAAGAGCCCAAATCGCTCCTAGGGGCACTCCAGCATGGAATGTAAGGCTGCTCAGAACTGCGTTCCTGAGCCCGTTTGCATGCTGAGCAACAGGGAGGTGTCGAGTGAAGAGGGCAGCACTTTGCATTTACTGCTGGCACATCCGTGCAGTTAAAGCAAACGGACACATTCACTACCTGGGGCTCAAACGCCACACAAGAGCTGGACGGCACACAGTGCCCTCTCACCAAAGTTACAACGAACGTGAGTGCACAATGAGACCTGCGATACCTTACAGAGTTGACGCTCTCCTTTAACGCCTGCTTCCTCACTAGGGCGGCATTCTTCACTTTACTACTGGAAAACGCTGGACTTTTACTCGAGGCCAGGGGTCACATTTCTGTCGCTGGCAATCTCCGGAGTGCTCTTGGAGACGCTCCCAGCAAAGAACTGAGACCAGCGAGCCTCATACGAGTAAACTCACACTTCTTTTCTGAGGCCCGCTGGAGCAAAGGAAAGACGGGCCCGAGGAGTGTGTCTCAGGCACCCTTCGACCCGCATCTCATCCACCCGGGGGGAAAATTACGTTTGGGCAGCGTCGCCCTGTTTCAAACGTGAGCTCATACAGTCAGTTATCCTCAGTAGTTTCTGACTACCTCAAGGAAACATCGGGAGAACAGTGCCATTCCTCGGAGAAACTATTGGACACAGGGTCCCCTGCACTGCATCAACTGCATACGAAGTGCAGTACCTGAGGTGGGCCTCAGTGACCAAGGCTCTGTCCCATACCTAGCCGTGTTAAGTGTGAAACATGTACCTTTCTTCAGGCTGCACTCACAGCCTAGCTCGCGCTTCTGCGAGAGTGCCGTCCTGAGTGTTTCCCTGGACTGAGTCGTTAGCACGGTGTGTTTCTGAAGCACAGGTCCGTTTCAGTCACTGAGGCCGAGCGACTTGCAGGGAGGATGCCCGGCTCTGCTCCTACGCTTCTCTGTTATGACTGGGACACTCTACCTCGGCCGCCAACAAGCAACACGTGGCCCTTGCTAGGAATGTGAAGAGTGGCTCCCATGGGCCTCTTTCCCCCAGAGGCTCCTCAGAAGCCCCTGGCCGCTCCTCCGGCACAGAGCAGTCACCATGCGAAAGTGGTGCACGGCCGCCTCTCCTATGTGTCCCCGGAGGCATCGGACAGTTCAGGCCATCCAGCGTGGCGCATGGATTCATGGCACCCCTGCACCCCCAACTCTGCTGACGTGAAACACTAGCCCTTACCTTGGGGCCTCAGGTCACCTTTCATTTGGCCGGAGCTGACTCTGCAGTGCAGTGGTATGAGTCCCTAGAAAGGCATTTGCCAGCACAGGATGGGCTTTGAGAGAACGCAGCCTTGTTGGCCCACAGCGATTACCCTGCAGTGGAGAGACGTCGGGCCGCTAGCGCTGTTCAGGCAGCTTGGAAGGCAGAAACGAGTCTCTCGCAAACGGGCAGAAGGCGTACTTTGCCATCAGTGTCCCACTTTCAAGCTTGATGACACAGCATGTTTATGTGAACATTCTGTCTAGCTATCTAGTACAAGGGAACGAGGGCCCCCTTCTGGTAAGAAAGGTTTTCAGGTGGGGAGTGCCATACGTGCAGGAGAGCGTTCGAACCCACACTGTGCAAAGTTTGGTGCTTGGTGACTCGGGGTGGTCCCGAACGTCCGGCATTGTCCCGGGGAAAGCCGTCCATCGTTTTCTTTCAGGCTGGACGTAAACATCTAGCTTCCAGGTGCCGAAGGGAGTCGTCCTTGAGGAGTCCCCTGGTTTCAAAGGGGACGCACCGTGGTGATTCTCAGAAGAGCCCAAATCGCTCCTAGGGGCACTCCAGCATGGAATGTAAGGCTGCTCAGAACTGCGTTTCTGAGCCCGTTTGCATGCTGAGCAACAGGGAGGTGTCGAGTGAAGAGGGCAGCACTTTGCCTTTACTGCTGGCACATCCGTGCAGTTAAAGCAAACGGACACATTCACTACCTGGGGCTCAAACGCCACACAAGAGCTGGACGGCACACAGTGCCCTCTCACCAAAGTTACAACGAACGTGAGTGCACAATGAGACCTGCGATACCTTACAGAGTTGACGCTCTCCTTTAACGCCTGCTTCCTCACTAGGGCGGCATTCTTCACTTTACTACTGGAAAACGCTGGACTTTTACTCGAGGCCAGGGGTCACATTTCTGTCGCTGGCAATCTCCGGAGTGCTCTTGGAGACGCTCCCAGCAAAGAACTGAGACCAGCGAGCCTCATACGAGTAAACTCACACTTCTTTTCTGAGGCCCGCTGGAGCAAAGGAAAGACAGGCCCGAGGAGTGTGTCTCAGGCACCCTTCGACCCGCATCTCATCCACCCGCGGGGAAAATTACGTTTGGGCAGCGTCGCCCTGTTTCAAACGTGAGCTCATACAGTCAGTTATCCTCAGTAGTTTCTGACTACCTCAAGGAAACATCGGGAGAACAGTGCCTTTCCTCGTAGAAACTATTGGACACAGGGTCCCCTGCACTGCATCAACTGCCTACGAAGTGCAGTACCTGAGGTGGGCCTCAGTGACCAAGGCTCTGTCCCATACCTAGCCGTGTTAAGTGTGAAACATGTACCTTTCTTCAGGCTGCACTCACAGCCTAGCTCGCGCTTCTGCGAGAGTGCCGTCCTGAGTGTTTCCCTGGACTGAGTCGTTAGCAAGGTGTGCTTCTGAAGCACAGGTCCGTTTCAGTCTCTGAGGCCGATCGACTTGCAGGGAGGCTGCCCGGCTCTGCTCCCACGCTTCTCTGTTATGACTGGGACACTCTACCTCGGCCGCCAGCAAGCAACACGTGGCACTTGCTAGGAATGTGAAGAGTGGCTTCCATGGGCCTCTTTCCCCATGAGGCTCCTCAGAAGCCCCTGGCCGCTCCTCCGGCACAGAGCAGTCACCATGCGAAAGTGGTGCACGGCCGCCTCTCCTATGTGTCCCCGGAGGCATCGGACAGTTCAGGGCATCCAGCGTGGCGCATGGATTCATGGCACCCCTGCACCCCCAACTCTGCTGACGTGAAACACTAGCCCTTACCTTGGGGCCTCAGGTCACCTTTCATTTGGCCGGAGCTGACTCTGCAGTGCAGTGGTATGAGTCCCTAGAAAGGCATTTGCCAGCACAGGATGGGCTTTGAGAGAACGCAGCCTTGTTGGCCCACAGCGATTACCCTGCAGTGGAGAGACGTCGGGCCGCTAGCGCTGTTCAGGCAGCTTGGAAGGCAGAAACGAGTCGCTCGCAAACGGGCAGAAGGCGTACTTTGCCATCAGTGTCCCACTTTCAAGCTTGATGACACAGCATGTTTATGTGAACATTCTGTCTTGCTATCTAGTAAAAGGGAACAAGGGCCCCCTTCTGGTAAGAAAGGTTTTCAGGTGGGGAGTGCCATACGTGCAGGAGAGCGTTCCCCACACTGTGCAAAGTTTGGTACTTGGTGACTCGGGGTGGTCCCGAACGTCCGGCATTGTCCCGGGGAAAGCCGTCCATCGTTTTCTTTCAGGCTGGACGTAAACATCTAGCTTCCAGGTTCCGAAGGGAGTCGTCCTTGAGGAGTCCCCTGGTTTCACTGGGGACGCACCGTGGTGATCCTCAGAAGAGCCCAAATCGCTCCTTGGGGCACAACACCATGGAATGTAAGGCTGCTCAGAACTGCGTTCCTGAGGCCGTTTGCATGCTGAGCAAAAGGGAGGTGTCGAGGGAAGAGGGCAGCACTTTGCCTTTACTGCTGGCACATCCGTGCAGTTAAAGCAAACGGACACATTCACTACCTGGGGCTCAAACGCCACACAAGAGCTGGACGGCACACAGTGCCCTCTCACCAAAGTTACAACGAACGTGAGTGCACAATGAGACCTGCGATACCTTACAGAGTTGACGCTCTCCTTTAACGCCTGCTTCCTCACTAGGGCGACATTCTTCACTTTACTACTGGAAAACGCTAGACTTTTACTCGAGGCCAAGGGTCACATTTCTGTCGCTGGCAATCTCCGGAGTGCTCTTGGAGACGCTCCCAGCAAAGAACTGAGACCAGCGAGCCTCATACGAGTAAACTCACACTTCTTTTATGAGGCCTGCTGGAGCAAAGGAAAGACGGGCCCGAGGAGTGTGTCTCAGGCACCTTTCGACCCGCATCTCATCCACCCGCGGGGAAAATTACGTTTGGGCAGCGTCGCCCTGTTTCAAACGTGAGCTCATACAGTCAGTTATCCTCAGTAGTTTCTGACTACCTCAAGGAAACATCGGGAGAACAGTGCCTTTCCTCGGAGAAACTATTGGACACAGGGTCCCCTGCACTGCATCAACTGCATACGAAGTGCAGTACCTGAGGTGGGCGTCAGTGACCAAGGCTCTGTCCCATACCTAGCCGTGTTAAGTGTGAAACATGTACCTTTCTTCAGGCTGCACTCACAGCCTAGCTCGCGCTTCTGCGAGAGTGCCGTCCTGAGTGTTTCCCTGGACTGAGTCGTTAGCACGGTGTGTTTCTGAAGCACAGGTCCGTTTCAGTCACTGAGGCCGATCGACTTGCAGGGAGGCTGCCCGGCGCTGCTCCCACGCTTCTCTGTTATGACTGGGACACTCTACCTCGGCCGCCAGCAAGCAACACGTGGCCCTTGCTAGGAATGTGAAGAGTGGCTCCCATGGGCCTCTTTCCCCCAGAGGCTCCTCAGAAGCCCCTGGCCGCTCCTCCGGCACAGAGCAGTCACCATGCGAAAGTGGTGCACGGCCGCCTCTCCTATGTGTCCCCGGAGGCATCGGAGAGTTCAGGCCATCCAGCGTGGCGCATGGATTCATGGCACCCCTGCACCCCCAACTCTGCTGACGTGAAACACTAGCCCTTACCTTGGGGCCTCAGGTCACCTTTCATTTGGCCGGAGCTGACTCTGCAGTGCAGTGGTATGAGTCCCTAGAAAGGCATTTGCCAGCACAGGATGGGCTTTGAGAGAACGCAGCCTTGTTGGCCCACAGCGATTACCCTGCAGTGGAGAGACGTCGGGCCACTAGCGCTGTTCAGGCAGCTTGGAAGGCAGAAACGAGTCGCTCGCAAACGGGCAGAAGGCGTACTTTGCCATCAGTGTCCCACTTTCAAGCTTGATGACACAGCATGTTTATGTGAACATTCTGTCTTGCTATCTAGTACAAGGGAACGAGGGCCCCCTTCTGGTAAGAAAGGTTTTCAGGTGGGGAGTGCCATACGTGCAGGAGAGCGTTCCCCACACTGTGCAAAGTTTGGTACTTGGTGACTCGGGGTGGTCCCGAACGTCCGGCATTGTCCCGGGGAAAGCCGTCCATCGTTTTCTTTCAGGCTGGACGTAAACATCTAGCTTCCAGGTGCCAAAGGGAGTCGTCCTTGAGGAGTCCCCTGGTTTCAAAGGGGACGCACCGTGGTGATTCTCAGAAGAGCCCAAATCGCTCCTAGGGGCACTCCAGCATGGAATGTAGGGCTGCTCAGAACTCCGTTCCTGAGCCCGTTTGCATGCTGAGCAACAGGGAGGTGTCGAGTGAAGAGGGCAGCACTTTGCCTTTACTGCTGGCACATCCGTGCAGTTAAAGCAAACGGACACATTCACTACCTGGGGCTCAAACGCCACACAAGAGCTGGACGGCACACAGTGCCCTCTCACCAAAGTTACATCGAACGTGAGTGCACAATGAGACCTGCGATACCTTACAGAGTTGACGCTCTCCTTTAACGCCTGCTTCCTCACTAGGGCGGCATTCTTCACTTTACTACTGGAAAACGCTGGACTTTTACTCGAGGCCAGGGGTCACATTTCTGTCGCTGGCAATCTCCGGAGTGCTCTTGGAGACGCTCCCAGCAAAGAACTGAGACCAGCGAGCCTCATACGAGTAAACTCACACTTCTTTTCTGAGGCCCGCTGGAGCAAAGGAAAGACGGGCCCGAGGAGTGTGTCTCAGGCACCCTTCGACCCGCATCTCATCCACCCGCGGGGAAAATTACGTTTGGGCAGCGTCGCCCTGTTTCAAACGTGAGCTCATACAGTCAGTTATCCTCAGTAGTTTCTGACTACCTCAAGGAAACATCGGGAGAACAGTGCCTTTCCTCGGAGAAACTATTGGACACAGGGTCCCCTGCACTGCATCAACTGCATACGAAGTGCAGTACCTGAGGTGGGCCTCAGTGACCAAGGCTCTGTCCCATACCTAGCCGTGTTAAGTGTGAAACATGTACCTTTCTTCAGGCTGCACTCACAGCCTAGCTCGCGCTTCTGCGAGAGTGCCGTCCTGAGTGTTTCCCTGGACTGAGTCGTTAGCAAGGTGTGCTTCTGAAGCACAGGTCCGTTTCAGTCACTGAGGCCGAGCGACTTGCAGGGAGGCTGCCCGGCTCTGCTCCCACGCTTCTCTGTTATGACTGGGACACTCTACCTCGGCCGCCAGCAAGCAACACGTGGCCCTTGCTAGGAATGTGAAGAGTGGCTCCCATGGGCCTCTTTCCCCATGAGGCTCCTCAGAAGCCCCTGGCCGCTCCTCCGGCACAGAGCAGTCACCATGCGAAAGTGGTGCACGGCCGCCTCTCCTATGTGTCCCCGGAGGCATCGGAGAGTTCAGGCCATCCAGCGTGGCGCATGGATTCATGGCACCCCTGCACCCCCAACTCTGCTGACGTGAAACACTAGCCCTTACCTTGGGGCCTCAGGTCACCTTTCATTTGGTCGGCGCTGACTCTGCAGTGCAGTGGTATGAGTCCCTAGAAAGGCATTTGCCAGCACAGGATGGGCTTTGAGAGAACGCAGCCTTGTTGGCCCACAGCGACCACCCTGCAATGGAGAGACGTCGGGCCGCTAGCGCTGTTCAGGCAGCTTGGAAGGCAGAAACGAGTCGCTCGCAAACGGGCAGAAGGCGTACTTTGCCATCAGTGTCCCACTTTCAAGCTTGATGACACAGCATGTTTATGTGAACATTCTGTCTAGCTATCTAGTACAAGGGAACGAGGGCCCCCTTCTGGTAAGAAAGGTTTTCAGGTGGGGAGTGCCATACGTGCAGGAGAGCGTTCCCCACACTGTGCAAAGTTTGGTACTTGGTGACTCGGGGTGGTCCCGAACGTCCGGCATTGTCCCGGGGAAAGCCGTCCATCGTTTTCTTTCAGGCTGGACGTAAACATCTAGCTTCCAGGTGCCGAAGGGAGTCGTCCTTGAGGAGTCCCCTGGTTTCAAAGGGGACGCACCGTGGTGATTCTCAGAAGAGCCCAAATCGCTCCTAGGGGCACTCCAGCATGGAATGTAAGGCTGCTCAGAACTGCGTTCCTGAGCCCGTTTGCATGCTGAGCAACAGGGAGGTGTCGAGTGAAGAGGGCAGCACTTTGCCTTTACTGCTGGCACATCCGTGCAGTTAAAGCAAACGGACACATTCACTACCTGGGGCTCAAACGCCACACAAGAGCTGGACGGCACACAGTGCCCTCTCACCAAAGTTACAACGAACGTGAGTGCACAATGAGACCTGCGATACCTTACAGAGTTGACGCTCTCCTTTAACGCCTGCTACCTCACTAGGGCGGCATTCTTTACTTTACTACTGGAAAACGCTGGACTTTTACTCGAGGCCAGGGGTCACATTTCTGTCGCTGGCAATCTCCGGAGTGCTCTTGGAGACGCTCCCAGCAAAGAACTGAGACCAGCGAGCCTCATACGAGTAAACTCACACTTCTTTTCTGAGGCCCGCTGGAGCAAAGGAAAGACGGGCCCGAGGAGTGTGTCTCAGGCACCTTTCGACCCGCATCTCATCCACCCGCGGGGAAAATTACGTTTGGGCAGCGTCGCCCTGTTTCAAACGTGAGCTCATACAGTCAGTTATCCTCAGTAGTTTCTGACTACCTCAAGGAAACATCGGGAGAACAGTGCCTTTCCTCGGAGAAACTATTGGACACAGGGTCCCCTGCACTGCATCAACTGCATACGAAGTGCAGTACCTGAGGTGGGCGTCAGTGACCAAGGCTCTGTCCCATACCTAGCCGTGTTAAGTGTGAAACATGTACCTTTCTTCAGGCTGCACTCACAGCCTAGCTCGCGCTTCTGCGAGAGTGCCGTCCTGAGTGTTTCCCTGGACTGAGTCGTTAGCACGGTGTGTTTCTGAAGCACAGGTCCGTTTCAGTCACTGAGGCCGATCGACTTGCAGGGAGGCTGCCCGGCGCTGCTCCCCCGCGTCTCTGTTATGACTGGGACACTCTACCTCGGCCGCCAGCAAGCAACACGTGGCCCTTGCTAGGAATGTGAAGAGTGGCTCCCATGGGCCTCTTTCCCCCAGAGGCTCCTCAGAAGCCCCTGGCCGCTCCTCCGGCACAGAGCAGTCACCATGCGAAAGTGGTGCACGGCCGCCTCTCCTATGTGTCCCCGGAGGCATCGGAGAGTTCAGGCCATCCAGCGTGGCGCATGGATTCATGGCACCCCTGCACCCCCAACTCTGCTGACGTGAAACACTAGCCCTTACCTTGGGGCCTCAGGTCACCTTTCATTTGGCCGGAGCTGACTCTGCAGTGCAGTGGTATGAGTCCCTAGAAAGGCATTTGCCAGCACAGGATGGGCTTTGAGAGAACGCAGCCTTGTTGGCCCACAGCGATTACCCTGCAGTGGAGAGACGTCGGGCCGCTAGCGCTGTTCAGGCAGCTTGGAAGGCAGAAACGAGTCGCTCGCAAACGGGCAGAAGGCGTACTTTGCCATCAGTGTCCCACTTTCAAGCTTGATGACACAGCATGTTTATGTGAACATTCTGTCTTGCTATCTAGTACAAGGGAACGAGGGCCCCCTTCTGGTAAGAAAGGTTTTCAGGTGGGGAGTGCCATACGTGCAGGAGAGCGTTCCCCACACTGTGCAAAGTTTGGTACTTGGTGACTCGGGGTGGTCCCGAACGTCCGGCATTGTCCCGGGGAAAGCCGTCCATCGTTTTCTTTCAGGCTGGACGTAAACATCTAGCTTCCAGGTGCCGAAGGGAGTCGTCCTTGAGGAGTCCCCTGGTTTCAAAGGGGACGCACCGTGGTGATTCTCAGAAGAGCCCAAATCGCTCCTAGGGGCACTCCAGCATGGAATGTAGGGCTGCTCAGAACTCCGTTCCTGAGCCCGTTTGCATGCTGAGCAACAGGGAGGTGTCGAGTGAAGAGGGCAGCACTTTGCCTTTACTGCTGGCACATCCGTGCAGTTAAAGCAAACGGACACATTCACTACCTGGGGCTCAAACGCCACACAAGAGCTGGACGGCACACAGTGCCCTCTCACCAAAGTTACAACGAACGTGAGTGCACAATGAGACCTGCGATACCTTACAGAGTTGACGCTCTCCTTTAACGCCTGCTTCCTCACTAGGGCGGCATTCTTCACTTTACTACTGGAAAACGCTGGACTTTTACTCGAGGCCAGGGGTCACATTTCTGTCGCTGGCAATCTCCGGAGTGCTCTTGGAGACGCTCCCAGCAAAGAACTGAGACCAGCGAGCCTCATACGAGTAAACTCACACTTCTTTTCTGAGGCCCGCTGGAGCAAAGGAAAGACGGGCCCGAGGAGTGTGTCTCAGGCACCTTTCGACCCGCATCTCATCCACCCGCGGGGAAAATTACGTTTGGGCAGCGTCGCCCTGTTTCAAACGTGAGCTCATACAGTCAGTTATCCTCAGTAGTTTCTGACTACCTCAAGGAAACATCGGGAGAACAGTGCCTTTCCTCGGAGAAACTATTGGACACAGGGTCCCCTGCACTGCATCAACTGCATACGAAGTGCAGTACCTGAGGTGGGCGTCAGTGACCAAGGCTCTGTCCCATACCTAGCCGTGTTAAGTGTGAAACATGTACCTTTCTTCAGGCTGCACTCACAGCCTAGCTCGCGCTTCTGCGAGAGTGCCGTCCTGAGTGTTTCCCTGGACTGAGTCGTTAGCACGGTGTGTTTCTGAAGCACAGGTCCGTTTCAGTCTCTGAGGCCGATCGACTTGCAGGGAGGCTGCCCGGCTCTGCTCCCACGCTTCTCTGTTATGACTGGGACACTCTACCTCGGCCGCCAGCAAGCAACACGTGGCCCTTGCTAGGAATGTGAAGAGTGGCTCCCATGGGCCTCTTTCCCCCAGAGGCTCCTCAGAAGCCCCTGGCCGCTCCTCCGGCACAGAGCAGTCACCATGCGAAAGTGGTGCACGGCCGCCTCTCCTATGTGTCCCCGGAGGCATCGGAGAGTTCAGGCCATCCAGCGTGGCGCATGGATTCATGGCACCCCTGCACCCCCAACTCTGCTGACGTGAAACACTAGCCCTTACCTTGGGGCCTCAGGTCACCTTTCATTTGGCCGGAGCTGACTCTGCAGTGCAGTGGTATGAGTCCCTAGAAAGGCATTTGCCAGCACAGGATGGGCTTTGAGAGAACGCACCCTTGTTGGCCCACAGCGACCACCCTGCAATGGAGAGACGTCGGGCCGCTAGCGCTGTTCAGGCAGCTTGGAAGGCAGAAACGAGTCGCTCGCAAACGGGCAGAAGGCGTACTTTGCCATCAGTGTCCCACTTTCAAGCTTGATGACACAGCATGTTTATGTGAACATTCTGTCTAGCTATCTAGTACAAGGGAACGAGGGCCCCCTTCTGGTAAGAAAGGTTTTCAGGTGGGGAGTGCCATACGTGCAGGAGAGCGTTCCCCACACTGTGCAAGTTTGGTACTTGGTGACTCGGGGTGGTCCCGAACGTCCGGCATTGTCCCGGGGAAAGCCGTCCATCGTTTTCTTTCAGGCTGGACGTAAACATCTAGCTTCCAGGTGCCGAAGGGAGTCGTCCTTGAGGAGTCCCCTGGTTTCAAAGGGGACGCACCGTGGTGATTCTCAGAAGAGCCCAAATCGCTCCTAGGGGCACTCCAGCATGGAATGTAAGGCTGCTCAGAACTGCGTTCCTGAGCCCGTTTGCATGCTGAGCAACAGGGAGGTGTCGAGTGAAGAGGGCAGCACTTTGCATTTACTGCTGGCACATCCGTGCAGTTAAAGCAAACGGACACATTCACTACCTGGGGCTCAAACGCCACACAAGAGCTGGACGGCACACAGTGCCCTCTCACCAAAGTTACAACGAACGTGAGTGCACAATGAGACCTGCGATACCTTACAGAGTTGACGCTCTCCTTTAACGCCTGCTTCCTCACTAGGGCGGCATTCTTCACTTTACTACTGGAAAACGCTGGACTTTTACTCGAGGCCAGGGAACACATTTCTGTCGCTGGCAATCTCCGGAGTGCTCTTGGAGACGCTCCCAGCAAAGAACTGAGACCAGCGAGCCTCATACGAGTAAACTCACACTTCTTTTCTGAGGCCCGCTGGAGCAAAGGAAAGACGGGCCCGAGGAGTGTGTCTCAGGCACCTTTCGACCCGCATCTCATCCACCCGGGGGGAAAATTACGTTTGGGCAGCGTCGCCCTGTTTCAAACGTGAGCTCATACAGTCAGTTATCCTCAGTAGTTTCTGACTACCTCAAGGAAACATCGGGAGAACAGTGCCTTTCCTCGGAGAAACTATTGGACACAGGGTCCCCTGCACTGCATCAACTGCATACGAAGTGCAGTACCTGAGGTGGGCGTCAGTGACCAAGGCTCTGTCCCATACCTAGCCGTGTTAAGTGTGAAACATGTACCTTTCTTCAGGCTGCACTCACAGCCTAGCTCGCGCTTCTGCGAGAGTGCCGTCCTGAGTGTTTCCCTGGACTGAGTCGTTAGCACGGTGTGTTTCTGAAGCACAGGTCCGTTTCAGTCACTGAGGCCGAGCGACTTGCAGGGAGGATGCCCGGCTCTGCTCCCACGCTTCTCTGTTATGACTGGGACACTCTACCTCGGCCGCCAGCAAGCAACACGTGGCCCTTGCTAGGAATGTGAAGAGTGGCTCCCATGGGCCTCTTTCCCCCAGAGGCTCCTCAGAAGCCCCTGGCCGCTCCTCCGGCACAGAGCAGTCACCATGCGAAAGTGGTGCACGGCCGCCTCTCCTATGTGTCCCCGGAGGCATCGGAGAGTTCAGGCCATCCAGCGTGGCGCATGGATTCATGGCACCCCTGCACCCCCAACTCTGCTGACGTGAAACACTAGCCCTTACCTTGGGGCCTCAGGTCACCTTTCATTTGGCCGGAGCTGACTCTGCAGTGCAGTGGTATGAGTCCCTAGAAAGGCATTTGCCAGCACAGGATGGGCTTTGAGAGAACGCAGCCTTGTTGGCCCACAGCGATTACCCTGCAGTGGAGAGACGTCGGGCCGCTAGCGCTGTTCAGGCAGCTTGGAAGGCAGAAACGAGTCGCTCGCAAACGGGCAGAAGGCGTACTTTGCCATCAGTGTCCCACTTTCAAGCTTGATGACACAGCATGTTTATGTGAACATTCTGTCTAGCTATCTAGTACAAGGGAACGAGGGCCCCCTTCTGGTAAGAAAGGTTTTCAGGTGGGGAGTGCCATACGTGCAGGAGAGCGTTCCCCACACTGTGCAAGTTTGGTACTTGGTGACTCGGGGTGGTCCCGAACGTCCGGCATTGTCCCGGGGAAAGCCGTCCATCGTTTTCTTTCAGGCTGGACGTAAACATCTAGCTTCCAGGTGCCGAAGGGAGTCGTCCTTGAGGAGTCCCCTGGTTTCAAAGGGGACGCACCGTGGTGATTCTCAGAAGAGCCCAAATCGCTCCTAGGGGCACTCCAGCATGGAATGTAAGGCTGCTCAGAACTGCGTTCCTGAGCCCGTTTGCATGCTGAGCAACAGGGAGGTGTCGAGTGAAGAGGGCAGCACTTTGCATTTACTGCTGGCACATCCGTGCAGTTAAAGCAAACGGACACATTCACTACCTGGGGCTCAAACGCCACACAAGAGCTGGACGGCACACAGTGCCCTCTCACCAAAGTTACAACGAACGTGAGTGCACAATGAGACCTGCAATACCTTACAGAGTTGACGCTCTCCTTTAACGCCTGCTTCCTCACTAGGGCGGCATTCTTCACTTTACTACTGGAAAACGCTGGACTTTTACTCGAGGCCAGGGAACACATTTCTGTCGCTGGCAATCTCCGGAGTGCTCTTGGAGACGCTCCCAGCAAAGAACTGAGACCAGCGAGCCTCATACGAGTAAACTCACACTTCTTTTCTGAGGCCCGCTGGAGCAAAGGAAAGACGGGCCCGAGGAGTGTGTCTCAGGCACCTTTCGACCCGCATCTCATCCACCCGGGGGGAAAATTACGTTTGGGCAGCGTCGCCCTGTTTCAAACGTGAGCTCATACAGTCAGTTATCCTCAGTAGTTTCTGACTACCTCAAGGAAACATCGGGAGAACAGTGCCTTTCCTCGGAGAAACTATTGGACACAGGGTCCCCTGCACTGCATCAACTGCATACGAAGTGCAGTACCTGAGGTGGGCCTCAGTGACCAAGGCTCTGTCCCATACCTAGCCGTGTTAAGTGTGCAAAATGTACCTTTCTTCAGGCTGCACTCACAGCCTAGCTCGCGCTTCTGCGAGAGTGCCGTCCTGAGTGTTTCCCTGGACTGAGTCGTTAGCACGGTGTGTTTCTGAAGCACAGGTCCGTTTCAGTCACTGAGGCCGAGCGACTTGCAGGGAGGCTGCCCGGCGCTGCTCCCACGCTTCTCTGTTATGACTGGGACACTCTACCTCGGCCGCCAGCAAGCAACACGTGGCCCTTGCTAGGAATGTGAAGAGTGGCTTCCATGGGCCTCTTTCCCCCAGAGGCTCCTCAGAAGCCCCTGGCCGCTCCTCTGGCACAGAGCAGTCACCATGCGAAAGTGGTGCACGGCCGCCTCTCCTATGTGTCCCCGGAGGCATCGGAGAGTTCAGGCCATCCAGCGTGGCGCATGGATTCATGGCACCCCTGCACCCCCAACTCTGCTGACGTGAAACACTAGCCCTTACCTTGGGGCCTCAGGTCACCTTTCATTTGGCCGGAGCTGACTCTGCAGTGCAGTGGTATGAGTCCCTAGAAAGGCATTTGCCAGCACAGGATGGGCTTTGAGAGAACGCAGCCTTGTTGGCCCACAGCGATTACCCTGCAGTGGAGAGACGTCGGGCCGCTAGCGCTGTTCAGGCAGCTTGGAAGGCAGAAACGAGTCGCTCGCAAACGGGCAGAAGGCGTACTTTGCCATCAGTGTCCCACTTTCAAGCTTGATGACACAGCATGTTTATGTGAACATTCTGTCTAGCTATCTAGTACAAGGGAACGAGGGCCCCCTTCTGGTAAGAAAGGTTTTCAGGTGGGGAGTGCCATACGTGCAGGAGAGCGTTCGAACCCACACTGTGCAAAGTTTGGTGCTTGGTGACTCGGGGTGGTCCCGAACGTCCGGCATTGTCCCGGGGAAAGCCGTCCATCGTTTTCTTTCAGGCTGGACGTAAACATCTAGCTTCCAGGTGCCGAAGGGAGTCGTCCTTGAGGAGTCCCCTGGTTTCAAAGGGGACGCACCGTGGTGATTCTCAGAAGAGCCCAAATCGCTCCTAGGGGCACTCCAGCATGGAATGTAAGGCTGCTCAGAACTGCGTTCCTGAGCCCGTTTGCATGCTGAGCAACAGGGAGGTGTCGAGTGAAGAGGGCAGCACTTTGCATTTACTGCTGGCACATCCGTGCAGTTAAAGCAAACGGACACATTCACTACCTGGGGCTCAAACGCCACACAAGGGCTGGAGGGCACACAGTGCCGTCTCACCAAAGTTACAACGAACGTGAGTGCACAATGAGACCTGCGATACCTTACAGAGTTGACGCTCTCCTTTAACGCCTGCTTCCTCACTAGGGCGACATTCTTCACTTTACTACTGGAAAACGCTGGACTTTTACTCGAGGCCAGGGGTCACATTTCTGTCGCTGGCAATCTCCGGAGTGCTCTTGGAGACGCTCCCAGCAAAGAACTGAGACCAGCGAGCCTCATACGAGTAAACTCACACTTCTTTTCTGAGGCCCGCTGGAGCAAAGGAAAGACGGGCCCGAGGAGTGTGTCTCAGGCACCCTTCGACCCGCATCTCATCCACCCGGGGGGAAAATTACGTTTGGGCAGGGTCGCCCTGTTTCAAACGTGAGCTCATACAGTCAGTTATCCTCAGTAGTTTCTGACTACCTCAAGGAAACATCGGGAGAACAGTGCCTTTCCTCGGAGAAACTATTGGACACAGGGTCCCCTGCACTGCATCAACTGCATACGAAGTGCAGTACCTGAGGTGGGCGTCAGTGACCAAGGCTCTGTCCCATACCTAGCCGTGTTAAGTGTGAAACATGTACCTTTCTTCAGGCTGCACTCACAGCCTAGCTCGCGCTTCTGCGAGAGTGCCGTCCTGAGTGTTTCCCTGGACTGAGTCGTTAGCACGGTGTGTTTCTGAAGCACAGGTCCGTTTCAGTCACTGAGGCCGATCGACTTGCAGGGAGGCTGCCCGGCGCTGCTCCCACGCGTCTCTGTTATGACTGGGACACTCTACCTCGGCCGCCAGCAAGCAACACGTGGCACTTGCTAGGAATGTGAAGAGTGGCTCCCATGGGCCTCTTTCCCCATGAGGCTCCTCAGAAGCCCCTGGCCGCTCCTCCGGCACAGAGCAGTCACCATGCGAAAGTGGTGCACGGCCGCCTCTCCTATGTGTCCCCGGAGGCATCGGAGAGTTCAGGCCATCCAGCGTGGCGCATGGATTCATGGCACCCCTGCACCCCCAACTCTGCTGACGTGAAACACTAGCCCTTACCTTGGGGCCTCAGGTCACCTTTCATTTGGCCGGAGCTGACTCTGCAATGCAGTGGTATGAGTCCCTAGAAAGGCATTTGCCAGCACAGGATGGGCTTTGAGAGAACGCAGCCTTGTTGGCCCACAGCGATTACCCTGCAGTGGAGAGACGTCGGGCCGCTAGCGCTGTTCAGGCAGCTTGGAAGGCAGAAACGAGTCGCTCGCAAACGGGCAGAAGGCGTACTTTGCCATCAGTGTCCCACTTTCAAGCTTGATGACACAGCATGTTTATGTGAACATTCTGTCTAGCTATCTAGTACAAGGGAACGAGGGCCCCCTTCTGGTAAGAAAGGTTTTCAGGTGGGGAGTGCCATACGTGCAGGAGAGCGTTCCCCACACTGTGCAAAGTTTGGTACTTGGTGACTCGGGGTGGTCCCGAACGTCCGGCATTGTCCCGGGGAAAGCCGTCCATCGTTTTCTTTCAGGCTGGACGTAAACATCTAGCTTCCAGGTGCCGAAGGGAGTCGTCCTTGAGGAGTCCCCTGGTTTCAAAGGGGACGCACCGTGGTGATTCTCAGAAGAGCCCAAATCGCTCCTAGGGGCACTCCAGCATGGAATGTAAGGCTGCTCAGAACTGCGTTCCTGAGCCCGTTTGCATGCTGAATAAACGGGAGGTGTCGAGTGAAGAGGGCAGCACTTTGCCTTTACTGCTGGCACATCCGTGCAGTTAAAGCAAACGGACACATTCACTACCTGGGGCTCAAACGCCACACAAGGGCTGGAGGGCACACAGTGCCGTCTCACCAAAGTTACAACGAACGTGAGTGCACAATGAGACCTGCGATACCTTACAGAGTTGACGCTCTCCTTTAACGCCTGCTTCCTCACTAGGGCGACATTCTTCACTTTACTACTGGAAAACGCTGGACTTTTACTCGAGGCCAGGGGTCACATTTCTGTCGCTGGCAATCTCCGGAGTGCTCTTGGAGACGCTCCCAGCAAAGAACTGAGACCAGCGAGCCTCATACGAGTAAACTCACACTTCTTTTCTGAGGCCCGCTGGAGCAAAGGAAAGACGGGCCCGAGGAGTGTGTCTCAGGCACCTTTCGACCCGCATCTCATCCACCCGCGGGGAAAATTACGTTTGGGCAGCGTCGCCCTGTTTCAAACGTGAGCTCATACAGTCAGTTATCCTCAGTAGTTTCTGACTACCTCAAGGAAACATCGGCAGAACAGTGCCTTTCCTCGGAGAAACTATTGGACACAGGGTCCCCTGCACTGCATCAACTGCATACGAAGTGCAGTACCTGAGGTGGGCCTCAGTGACCAAGGCTCTGTCCCATACCTAGCCGTGTTAAGTGTGAAACATGTACCTTTCTTCAGGCTGCACTCACAGCCTAGCTCGCGCTTCTGCGAGAGTGCCGTCCTGAGTGTTTCCCTGGACTGAGTCGTTAGCACGGTGTGTTTCTGAAGCACAGGTCCGTTTCAGTCACTGAGGCCGATCGACTTGCAGGGAGGCTGCCCGGCGCTGCTCCCACGCGTCTCTGTTATGACTGGGACACTCTACCTCGGCCGCCAGCAAGCAACACGTGGCACTTGCTAGGAATGTGAAGAGTGGCTCCCATGGGCCTCTTTCCCCATGAGGCTCCTCAGAAGCCCCTGGCCGCTCCTCCGGCACAGAGCAGTCACCATGCGAAAGTGGTGCACGGCCGCCTCTCCTATGTGTCCCCGGAGGCATCGGAGAGTTCAGGCCATCCAGCGTGGCGCATGGATTCATGGCACCCCTGCACCCCCAACTCTGCTGACGTGAAACACTAGCCCTTACCTTGGGGCCTCAGGTCACCTTTCATTTGGCCGGAGCTGACTCTGCAATGCAGTGGTATGAGTCCCTAGAAAGGCATTTGCCAGCACAGGATGGGCTTTGAGAGAACGCAGCCTTGTTGGCCCACAGCGATTACCCTGCAGTGGAGAGACGTCGGGCCGCTAGCGCTGTTCAGGCAGCTTGGAAGGCAGAAACGAGTCGCTCGCAAACGGGCAGAAGGCGTACTTTGCCATCAGTGTCCCACTTTCAAGCTTGATGACACAGCATGTTTATGTGAACATTCTGTCTAGCTATCTAGTACAAGGGAACGAGGGCCCCCTTCTGGTAAGAAAGGTTTTCAGGTGGGGAGTGCCATACGTGCAGGAGAGCGTTCCCCACACTGTGCAAAGTTTGGTACTTGGTGACTCGGGGTGGTCCCGAACGTCCGGCATTGTCCCGGGGAAAGCCGTCCATCGTTTTGTTTCAGGCTGGACGTAAACATCTAGCTTCCAGGTGCCGAAGGGAGTCGTCCTTGAGGAGTCCCCTGGTTTCAAAGGGGACGCACCGTGGTGATTCTCAGAAGAGCCCAAATCGCTCCTAGGGGCACTCCAGCATGGAATGTAGGGCTGCTCAGAACTCCGTTCCTGAGCCCGTTTGCATGCTGAGCAACAGGGAGGTGTCGAGTGAAGAGGGCAGCACTTTGCCTTTACTGCTGGCACATCCGTGCAGTTAAAGCAAACGGACACATTCACTACCTGGGGCTCAAACGCCACACAAGAGCTGGACGGCACACAGTGCCCTCTCACCAAAGTTACAACGAACGTGAGTGCACAATGAGACCTGCGATACCTTACAGAGTTGACGCTCTCCTTTAACGCCTGCTTCCTCACTAGGGCGACATTCTTCACTTTACTACTGGAAAACGCTGGACTTTTACTCGAGGCCAGGGGTCACATTTCTGTCGCTGGCAATCTCCGGAGTGCTCTTGGAGACGCTCCCAGCAAAGAACTGAGACCAGCGAGCCTCATACGAGTAAACTCACACTTCTTTTCTGAGGCCCGCTGGAGCAAAGGAAAGACGGGCCCGAGGAGTGTGTCTCAGGCACCTTTCGACCCGCATCTCATCCACCCGGGGGGAAAATTACGTTTGGGCAGCGTCGCCCTGTTTCCAACGTGAGCTCATACAGTCAGTTATCCTCAGTAGTTTCTGACTACCTCAAGGAAACATCGGGAGAACAGTGCCTTTCCTCGGAGAAACTATTGGACACAGGGTCCCCTGCACTGCATCAACTGCATACGAAGTGCAGTACCTGAGGTGGGCCTCAGTGACCAAGGCTCTGTCCCATACCTAGCCGTGTTAAGTGTGCAAAATGTACCTTTCTTCAGGCTGCACTCACAGCCTAGCTCGCGCTTCTGCGAGAGTGCCGTCCTGAGTGTTTCCCTGGACTGAGTCGTTAGCACGGTGTGTTTCTGAAGCACAGGTCCGTTTCAGTCACTGAGGCCGATCGACTTGCAGGGAGGCTGCCCGGCGCTGCTCCCACGCGTCTCTCTTATGACTGGGACACTCTACCTCGGCCGCCAGCAAGCAACACGTGGCACTTGCTAGGAATGTGAAGAGTGGCTCCCATGGGCCTCTTTCCCCATGAGGCTCCTCAGAAGCCCCTGGCCGCTCCTCCGGCACAGAGCAGTCACCATGCGAAAGTGGTGCACGGCCGCCTCTCCTATGTGTCCCCGGAGGCATCGGACAGTTCAGGCCATCCAGCGTGGCGCATGGATTCATGGCACCCCTGCACCCCCAACTCTGCTGACGTGAAACACTAGCCCTTACCTTGGGGCCTCAGGTCACCTTTCATTTGGTCGGAGCTGACTCTGCAGTGCAGTGGTATGAGTCCCTAGAAAGGCATTTGCCAGCACAGGATGGGCTTTGAGAGAACGCAGCCTTGTTGGCCCACAGCGACCACCCTGCAATGGAGAGACGTCGGGCCGCTAGCGCTGTTCAGGCAGCTTGGAAGGCAGAAACGAGTCGCTCGCAAACGGGCAGAAGGCGTACTTTGCCATCAGTGTCCCACTTTCAAGCTTGATGACACAGCATGTTTATGTGAACATTCTGTCTAGCTATCTAGTACAAGGGAACGAGGGCCCCCTTCTGGTAAGAAAGGTTTTCAGGTGGGGAGTGCCATACGTGCAGGAGAGCGTTCCCCACACTGTGCAAAGTTTGGTACTTGGTGACTCGGGGTGGGCCCGAACGTCCGGCATTGTCCCGGGGAAAGCCGTCCATCGTTTTCTTTCAGGCTGGACGTAAACATCTAGCTTCCAGGTGCCGAAGGGAGTCGTCCTTGAGGAGTCCCCTGGTTTCAAAGGGGACGCACCGTGGTGATTCTCAGAAGAGCCCAAATCGCTCCTAGGGGCACTCCAGCATGGAATGTAAGGCTGCTCAGAACTGCGTTCCTGAGGCCGTTTGCATGCTGAGCAACAGGGAGGTGTCGAGTGAAGAGGGCAGCACTTTGCATTTACTGCTGGCACATCCGTGCAGTTAAAGCAAACGGACACATTCACTACCTGGGGCTCAAACGCCACACAAGAGCTGGACGGCACACAGTGCCCTCTCACCAAAGTTACAACGAACGTGAGTGCACAATGAGACCTGCGATACCTTACAGAGTTGACGCTCTCCTTTAACGCCTGCTTCCTCACTAGGGCGGCATTCTTCACTTTACTACTGGAAAACGCTGGACTTTTACTCGAGGCCAGGGGTCACATTTCTGTCGCTGGCAATCTCCGGAGTGCTCTTGGAGACGCTCCCAGCAAAGAACTGAGACCAGCGAGCCTCATACGAGTAAACTCACACTTCTTTTCTGAGGCCCGCTGGAGCAAAGGAAAGACGGGCCCGAGGAGTGTGTCTCAGGCACCTTTCGACCCGCATCTCATCCACCCGGGGGGAAAATTACGTTTGGGCAGCGTCGCCCTGTTTCAAACGTGAGCTCATACAGTCAGTTATCCTCAGTAGTTTCTGACTACCTCAAGGAAACATCGGGAGAACAGTGCCTTTCCTCGGAGAAACTATTGGACACAGGGTCCCCTGCACTGCATCAACTGCATACGAAGTGCAGTACCTGAGGTGGGCGTCAGTGACCAAGGCTCTGTCCCATACCTAGCCGTGTTAAGTGTGAAACATGTACCTTTCTTCAGGCTGCACTCACAGCCTAGCTCGCGCTTCTGCGAGAGTGCCGTCCTGAGTGTTTCCCTGGACTGAGTCGTTAGCACGGTGTGTTTCTGAAGCACAGGTCCGTTTCAGTCACTGAGGCCGAGCGACTTGCAGGGAGGATGCCCGGCTCTGCTCCCACGCTTCTCTGTTATGACTGGGACACTCTACCTCGGCCGCCAGCAAGCAACACGTGGCCCTTGCTAGGAATGTGAAGAGTGGCTCCCATGGGCCTCTTTCCCCATGAGGCTCCTCAGAAGCCCCTGGCCGCTCCTCCGGCACAGAGCAGTCACCATGCGAAAGTGGTGCACGGCCGCCTCTCCTATGTGTCCCCGGAGGCATCGGAGAGTTCAGGCCATCCAGCGTGGCGCATGTATTCATGGCACCCCTGCACCCCCAACTCTGCTGACGTGAAACACTAGCCCTTACCTTGGGGCCTCAGGTCACCTTTCATTTGGTCGGAGCTGACTCTGCAGTGCAGTGGTATGAGTCCCTAGAAAGGCATTTGCCAGCACAGGATGGGCTTTGAGAGAACGCAGCCTTGTTGGCCCACAGCGACCACCCTGCAATGGAGAGACGTCGGGCCGCTAGCGCTGTTCAGGCAGCTTGGAAGGCAGAAACGAGTCGCTCGCAAACGGGCAGAAGGCGTACTTTGCCATCAGTGTCCCACTTTCAAGCTTGATGACACAGCATGTTTATGTGAACATTCTGTCTAGCTATCTAGTACAAGGGAACGAGGGCCCCCTTCTGGTAAGAAAGGTTTTCAGGTGGGGAGTGCCATACGTGCAGGAGAGCGTTCCCCACACTGTGCAAAGTTTGGTACTTGGTGACTCGGGGTGGTCCCGAACGTCCGGCATTGTCCCGGGGAAAGCCGTCCATCATTTTCTTTCAGGCTGGACGTAAACATCTAGCTTCCAGGTGCCGAAGGGAGTCGTCCTTGAGGAGTCCCCTGGTTTCAAAGGGGACGCACCGTGGTGATTCTCAGAAGAGCCCAAATCGCTCCTAGGGGCACTCCAGCATGGAATGTAAGGCTGCTCAGAACTGCGTTCCTGAGCCCGTTTGCATGCTGAGCAACAGGGAGGTGTCGAGTGAAGAGGGCAGCACTTTGCATTTACTGCTGGCACATCCGTGCAGTTAAAGCAAACGGACACATTCACTACCTGGGGCTCAAACGCCACACAAGAGCTGGACGGCACACAGTGCCCTCTCACCAAAGTTACAACGAACGTGAGTGCACAATGAGACCTGCGATACCTTACAGAGTTGACGCTCTCCTTTAACGCCTGCTTCCTCACTAGGGCGGCATTCTTCACTTTACTACTGGAAAACGCTGGACTTTTACTCGAGGCCAGGGGTCACATTTCTGTCGCTGGCAATCTCCGGAGTGCTCTTGGAGACGCTCCCAGCAAAGAACTGAGACCAGCGAGCCTCATACGAGTAAACTCACACTTCTTTTCTGAGGCCCGCTGGAGCAAAGGAAAGACGGGCCCGAGGAGTGTGTCTCAGGCACCCTTCGACCCGCATCTCATCCACCCGGGGGGAAAATTACGTTTGGGCAGCGTCGCCCTGTTTCAAACGTGAGCTCATACAGTCAGTTATCCTCAGTAGTTTCTGACTACCTCAAGGAAACATCGGGAGAACAGTGCCATTCCTCGGAGAAACTATTGGACACAGGGTCCCCTGCACTGCATCAACTGCATACGAAGTGCAGTACCTGAGGTGGGCCTCAGTGACCAAGGCTCTGTCCCATACCTAGCCGTGTTAAGTGTGAAACATGTACCTTTCTTCAGGCTGCACTCACAGCCTAGCTCGCGCTTCTGCGAGAGTGCCGTCCTGAGTGTTTCCCTGGACTGAGTCGTTAGCACGGTGTGTTTCTGAAGCACAGGTCCGTTTCAGTCACTGAGGCCGAGCGACTTGCAGGGAGGATGCCCGGCTCTGCTCCTACGCTTCTCTGTTATGACTGGGACACTCTACCTCGGCCGCCAACAAGCAACACGTGGCCCTTGCTAGGAATGTGAAGAGTGGCTCCCATGGGCCTCTTTCCCCCAGAGGCTCCTCAGAAGCCCCTGGCCGCTCCTCCGGCACAGAGCAGTCACCATGCGAAAGTGGTGCACGGCCGCCTCTCCTATGTGTCCCCGGAGGCATCGGACAGTTCAGGCCATCCAGCGTGGCGCATGGATTCATGGCACCCCTGCACCCCCAACTCTGCTGACGTGAAACACTAGCCCTTACCTTGGGGCCTCAGGTCACCTTTCATTTGGCCGGAGCTGACTCTGCAGTGCAGTGGTATGAGTCCCTAGAAAGGCATTTGCCAGCACAGGATGGGCTTTGAGAGAACGCAGCCTTGTTGGCCCACAGCGATTACCCTGCAGTGGAGAGACGTCGGGCCGCTAGCGCTGTTCAGGCAGCTTGGAAGGCAGAAACGAGTCTCTCGCAAACGGGCAGAAGGCGTACTTTGCCATCAGTGTCCCACTTTCAAGCTTGATGACACAGCATGTTTATGTGAACATTCTGTCTAGCTATCTAGTACAAGGGAACGAGGGCCCCCTTCTGGTAAGAAAGGTTTTCAGGTGGGGAGTGCCATACGTGCAGGAGAGCGTTCGAACCCACACTGTGCAAAGTTTGGTGCTTGGTGACTCGGGGTGGTCCCGAACGTCCGGCATTGTCCCGGGGAAAGCCGTCCATCGTTTTCTTTCAGGCTGGACGTAAACATCTAGCTTCCAGGTGCCGAAGGGAGTCGTCCTTGAGGAGTCCCCTGGTTTCAAAGGGGACGCACCGTGGTGATTCTCAGAAGAGCCCAAATCGCTCCTAGGGGCACTCCAGCATGGAATGTAAGGCTGCTCAGAACTGCGTTTCTGAGCCCGTTTGCATGCTGAGCAACAGGGAGGTGTCGAGTGAAGAGGGCAGCACTTTGCCTTTACTGCTGGCACATCCGTGCAGTTAAAGCAAACGGACACATTCACTACCTGGGGCTCAAACGCCACACAAGAGCTGGACGGCACACAGTGCCCTCTCACCAAAGTTACAACGAACGTGAGTGCACAATGAGACCTGCGATACCTTACAGAGTTGACGCTCTCCTTTAACGCCTGCTTCCTCACTAGGGCGGCATTCTTCACTTTACTACTGGAAAACGCTGGACTTTTACTCGAGGCCAGGGGTCACATTTCTGTCGCTGGCAATCTCCGGAGTGCTCTTGGAGACGCTCCCAGCAAAGAACTGAGACCAGCGAGCCTCATACGAGTAAACTCACACTTCTTTTCTGAGGCCCGCTGGAGCAAAGGAAAGACAGGCCCGAGGAGTGTGTCTCAGGCACCCTTCGACCCGCATCTCATCCACCCGCGGGGAAAATTACGTTTGGGCAGCGTCGCCCTGTTTCAAACGTGAGCTCATACAGTCAGTTATCCTCAGTAGTTTCTGACTACCTCAAGGAAACATCGGGAGAACAGTGCCTTTCCTCGTAGAAACTATTGGACACAGGGTCCCCTGCACTGCATCAACTGCCTACGAAGTGCAGTACCTGAGGTGGGCCTCAGTGACCAAGGCTCTGTCCCATACCTAGCCGTGTTAAGTGTGAAACATGTACCTTTCTTCAGGCTGCACTCACAGCCTAGCTCGCGCTTCTGCGAGAGTGCCGTCCTGAGTGTTTCCCTGGACTGAGTCGTTAGCAAGGTGTGCTTCTGAAGCACAGGTCCGTTTCAGTCTCTGAGGCCGATCGACTTGCAGGGAGGCTGCCCGGCTCTGCTCCCACGCTTCTCTGTTATGACTGGGACACTCTACCTCGGCCGCCAGCAAGCAACACGTGGCACTTGCTAGGAATGTGAAGAGTGGCTTCCATGGGCCTCTTTCCCCATGAGGCTCCTCAGAAGCCCCTGGCTGCTCCTCCGGCACAGAGCAGTCACCATGCGAAAGTGGTGCACGGCCGCCTCTCCTATGTGTCCCCGGAGGCATCGGACAGTTCAGGGCATCCAGCGTGGCGCATGGATTCATGGCACCCCTGCACCCCCAACTCTGCTGACGTGAAACACTAGCCCTTACCTTGGGGCCTCAGGTCACCTTTCATTTGGCCGGAGCTGACTCTGCAGTGCAGTGGTATGAGTCCCTAGAAAGGCATTTGCCAGCACAGGATGGGCTTTGAGAGAACGCAGCCTTGTTGGCCCACAGCGATTACCCTGCAGTGGAGAGACGTCGGGCCGCTAGCGCTGTTCAGGCAGCTTGGAAGGCAGAAACGAGTCGCTCGCAAACGGGCAGAAGGCGTACTTTGCCATCAGTGTCCCACTTTCAAGCTTGATGACACAGCATGTTTATGTGAACATTCTGTCTTGCTATCTAGTAAAAGGGAACAAGGGCCCCCTTCTGGTAAGAAAGGTTTTCAGGTGGGGAGTGCCATACGTGCAGGAGAGCGTTCCCCACACTGTGCAAAGTTTGGTACTTGGTGACTCGGGGTGGTCCCGAACGTCCGGCATTGTCCCGGGGAAAGCCGTCCATCGTTTTCTTTCAGGCTGGACGTAAACATCTAGCTTCCAGGTTCCGAAGGGAGTCGTCCTTGAGGAGTCCCCTGGTTTCACTGGGGACGCACCGTGGTGATCCTCAGAAGAGCCCAAATCGCTCCTTGGGGCACAACACCATGGAATGTAAGGCTGCTCAGAACTGCGTTCCTGAGGCCGTTTGCATGCTGAGCAAAAGGGAGGTGTCGAGGGAAGAGGGCAGCACTTTGCCTTTACTGCTGGCACATCCGTGCAGTTAAAGCAAACGGACACATTCACTACCTGGGGCTCAAACGCCACACAAGAGCTGGACGGCACACAGTGCCCTCTCACCAAAGTTACAACGAACGTGAGTGCACAATGAGACCTGCGATACCTTACAGAGTTGACGCTCTCCTTTAACGCCTGCTTCCTCACTAGGGCGACATTCTTCACTTTACTACTGGAAAACGCTAGACTTTTACTCGAGGCCAAGGGTCACATTTCTGTCGCTGGCAATCTCCGGAGTGCTCTTGGAGACGCTCCCAGCAAAGAACTGAGACCAGCGAGCCTCATACGAGTAAACTCACACTTCTTTTATGAGGCCTGCTGGAGCAAAGGAAAGACGGGCCCGAGGAGTGTGTCTCAGGCACCTTTCGACCCGCATCTCATCCACCCGCGGGGAAAATTACGTTTGGGCAGCGTCGCCCTGTTTCAAACGTGAGCTCATACAGTCAGTTATCCTCAGTAGTTTCTGACTACCTCAAGGAAACATCGGGAGAACAGTGCCTTTCCTCGGAGAAACTATTGGACACAGGGTCCCCTGCACTGCATCAACTGCATACGAAGTGCAGTACCTGAGGTGGGCGTCAGTGACCAAGGCTCTGTCCCATACCTAGCCGTGTTAAGTGTGAAACATGTACCTTTCTTCAGGCTGCACTCACAGCCTAGCTCGCGCTTCTGCGAGAGTGCCGTCCTGAGTGTTTCCCTGGACTGAGTCGTTAGCACGGTGTGTTTCTGAAGCACAGGTCCGTTTCAGTCACTGAGGCCGATCGACTTGCAGGGAGGCTGCCCGGCGCTGCTCCCACGCGTCTCTGTTATGACTGGGACACTCTACCTCGGCCGCCAGCAAGCAACACGTGGCCCTTGCTAGGAATGTGAAGAGTGGCTCCCATGGGCCTCTTTCCCCCAGAGGCTCCTCAGAAGCCCCTGGCCGCTCCTCCGGCACAGAGCAGTCACCATGCGAAAGTGGTGCACGGCCGCCTCTCCTATGTGTCCCCGGAGGCATCGGAGAGTTCAGGCCATCCAGCGTGGCGCATGGATTCATGGCACCCCTGCACCCCCAACTCTGCTGACGTGAAACACTAGCCCTTACCTTGGGGCCTCAGGTCACCTTTCATTTGGCCGGAGCTGACTCTGCAGTGCAGTGGTATGAGTCCCTAGAAAGGCATTTGCCAGCACAGGATGGGCTTTGAGAGAACGCAGCCTTGTTGGCCCACAGCGATTACCCTGCAGTGGAGAGACGTCGGGCCGCTAGCGCTGTTCAGGCAGCTTGGAAGGCAGAAACGAGTCGCTCGCAAACGGGCAGAAGGCGTACTTTGCCATCAGTGTCCCACTTTCAAGCTTGATGACACAGCATGTTTATGTGAACATTCTGTCTTGCTATCTAGTACAAGGGAACGAGGGCCCCCTTCTGGTAAGAAAGGTTTTCAGGTGGGGAGTGCCATACGTGCAGGAGAGCGTTCCCCACACTGTGCAAAGTTTGGTACTTGGTGACTCGGGGTGGTCCCGAACGTCCGGCATTGTCCCGGGGAAAGCCGTCCATCGTTTTCTTTCAGGCTGGACGTAAACATCTAGCTTCCAGGTGCCAAAGGGAGTCGTCCTTGAGGAGTCCCCTGGTTTCAAAGGGGACGCACCGTGGTGATTCTCAGAAGAGCCCAAATCGCTCCTAGGGGCACTCCAGCATGGAATGTAGGGCTGCTCAGAACTCCGTTCCTGAGCCCGTTTGCATGCTGAGCAACAGGGAGGTGTCGAGTGAAGAGGGCAGCACTTTGCCTTTACTGCTGGCACATCCGTGCAGTTAAAGCAAACGGACACATTCACTACCTGGGGCTCAAACGCCACACAAGAGCTGGACGGCACACAGTGCCCTCTCACCAAAGTTACATCGAACGTGAGTGCACAATGAGACCTGCGATACCTTACAGAGTTGACGCTCTCCTTTAACGCCTGCTTCCTCACTAGGGCGGCATTCTTCACTTTACTACTGGAAAACGCTGGACTTTTACTCGAGGCCAGGGGTCACATTTCTGTCGCTGGCAATCTCCGGAGTGCTCTTGGAGACGCTCCCAGCAAAGAACTGAGACCAGCGAGCCTCATACGAGTAAACTCACACTTCTTTTCTGAGGCCCGCTGGAGCAAAGGAAAGACGGGCCCGAGGAGTGTGTCTCAGGCACCCTTCGACCCGCATCTCATCCACCCGCGGGGAAAATTACGTTTGGGCAGCGTCGCCCTGTTTCAAACGTGAGCTCATACAGTCAGTTATCCTCAGTAGTTTCTGACTACCTCAAGGAAACATCGGGAGAACAGTGCCTTTCCTCGGAGAAACTATTGGACACAGGGTCCCCTGCACTGCATCAACTGCATACGAAGTGCAGTACCTGAGGTGGGCCTCAGTGACCAAGGCTCTGTCCCATACCTAGCCGTGTTAAGTGTGAAACATGTACCTTTCTTCAGGCTGCACTCACAGCCTAGCTCGCGCTTCTGCGAGAGTGCCGTCCTGAGTGTTTCCCTGGACTGAGTCGTTAGCAAGGTGTGCTTCTGAAGCACAGGTCCGTTTCAGTCTCTGAGGCCGATCGACTTGCAGGGAGGCTGCCCGGCTCTGCTCCCACGCTTCTCTGTTATGACTGGGACACTCTACCTCGGCCGCCAGCAAGCAACACGTGGCCCTTGCTAGGAATGTGAAGAGTGGCTCCCATGGGCCTCTTTCCCCATGAGGCTCCTCAGAAGCCCCTGGCCGCTCCTCCGGCACAGAGCAGTCACCATGCGAAAGTGGTGCACGGCCGCCTCTCCTATGTGTCCCCGGAGGCATCGGAGAGTTCAGGCCATCCAGCGTGGCGCATGGATTCATGGCACCCCTGCACCCCCAACTCTGCTGACGTGAAACACTAGCCCTTACCTTGGGGCCTCAGGTCACCTTTCATTTGGTCGGCGCTGACTCTGCAGTGCAGTGGTATGAGTCCCTAGAAAGGCATTTGCCAGCACAGGATGGGCTTTGAGAGAACGCAGCCTTGTTGGCCCACAGCGACCACCCTGCAATGGAGAGACGTCGGGCCGCTAGCGCTGTTCAGGCAGCTTGGAAGGCAGAAACGAGTCGCTCGCAAACGGGCAGAAGGCGTACTTTGCCATCAGTGTCCCACTTTCAAGCTTGATGACACAGCATGTTTATGTGAACATTCTGTCTAGCTATCTAGTACAAGGGAACGAGGGCCCCCTTCTGGTAAGAAAGGTTTTCAGGTGGGGAGTGCCATACGTGCAGGAGAGCGTTCCCCACACTGTGCAAAGTTTGGTACTTGGTGACTCGGGGTGGTCCCGAACGTCCGGCATTGTCCCGGGGAAAGCCGTCCATCGTTTTCTTTCAGGCTGGACGTAAACATCTAGCTTCCAGGTGCCGAAGGGAGTCGTCCTTGAGGAGTCCCCTGGTTTCAAAGGGGACGCACCGTGGTGATTCTCAGAAGAGCCCAAATCGCTCCTAGGGGCACTCCAGCATGGAATGTAAGGCTGCTCAGAACTGCGTTCCTGAGCCCGTTTGCATGCTGAGCAACAGGGAGGTGTCGAGTGAAGAGGGCAGCACTTTGCCTTTACTGCTGGCACATCCGTGCAGTTAAAGCAAACGGACACATTCACTACCTGGGGCTCAAACGCCACACAAGAGCTGGACGGCACACAGTGCCCTCTCACCAAAGTTACAACGAACGTGAGTGCACAATGAGACCTGCGATACCTTACAGAGTTGACGCTCTCCTTTAACGCCTGCTACCTCACTAGGGCGGCATTCTTTACTTTACTACTGGAAAACGCTGGACTTTTACTCGAGGCCAGGGGTCACATTTCTGTCGCTGGCAATCTCCGGAGTGCTCTTGGAGACGCTCCCAGCAAAGAACTGAGACCAGCGAGCCTCATACGAGTAAACTCACACTTCTTTTCTGAGGCCCGCTGGAGCAAAGGAAAGACGGGCCCGAGGAGTGTGTCTCAGGCACCTTTCGACCCGCATCTCATCCACCCGCGGGGAAAATTACGTTTGGGCAGCGTCGCCCTGTTTCAAACGTGAGCTCATACAGTCAGTTATCCTCAGTAGTTTCTGACTACCTCAAGGAAACATCGGGAGAACAGTGCCTTTCCTCGGAGAAACTATTGGACACAGGGTCCCCTGCACTGCATCAACTGCATACGAAGTGCAGTACCTGAGGTGGGCGTCAGTGACCAAGGCTCTGTCCCATACCTAGCCGTGTTAAGTGTGAAACATGTACCTTTCTTCAGGCTGCACTCACAGCCTAGCTCGCGCTTCTGCGAGAGTGCCGTCCTGAGTGTTTCCCTGGACTGAGTCGTTAGCACGGTGTGTTTCTGAAGCACAGGTCCGTTTCAGTCACTGAGGCCGATCGACTTGCAGGGAGGCTGCCCGGCGCTGCTCCCCCGCGTCTCTGTTATGACTGGGACACTCTACCTCGGCCGCCAGCAAGCAACACGTGGCCCTTGCTAGGAATGTGAAGAGTGGCTCCCATGGGCCTCTTTCCCCCAGAGGCTCCTCAGAAGCCCCTGGCCGCTCCTCCGGCACAGAGCAGTCACCATGCGAAAGTGGTGCACGGCCGCCTCTCCTATGTGTCCCCGGAGGCATCGGAGAGTTCAGGCCATCCAGCGTGGCGCATGGATTCATGGCACCCCTGCACCCCCAACTCTGCTGACGTGAAACACTAGCCCTTACCTTGGGGCCTCAGGTCACCTTTCATTTGGCCGGAGCTGACTCTGCAGTGCAGTGGTATGAGTCCCTAGAAAGGCATTTGCCAGCACAGGATGGGCTTTGAGAGAACGCAGCCTTGTTGGCCCACAGCGATTACCCTGCAGTGGAGAGACGTCGGGCCGCTAGCGCTGTTCAGGCAGCTTGGAAGGCAGAAACGAGTCGCTCGCAAACGGGCAGAAGGCGTACTTTGCCATCAGTGTCCCACTTTCAAGCTTGATGACACAGCATGTTTATGTGAACATTCTGTCTTGCTATCTAGTACAAGGGAACGAGGGCCCCCTTCTGGTAAGAAAGGTTTTCAGGTGGGGAGTGCCATACGTGCAGGAGAGCGTTCCCCACACTGTGCAAAGTTTGGTACTTGGTGACTCGGGGTGGTCCCGAACGTCCGGCATTGTCCCGGGGAAAGCCGTCCATCGTTTTCTTTCAGGCTGGACGTAAACATCTAGCTTCCAGGTGCCGAAGGGAGTCGTCCTTGAGGAGTCCCCTGGTTTCAAAGGGGACGCACCGTGGTGATTCTCAGAAGAGCCCAAATCGCTCCTAGGGGCACTCCAGCATGGAATGTAGGGCTGCTCAGAACTCCGTTCCTGAGCCCGTTTGCATGCTGAGCAACAGGGAGGTGTCGAGTGAAGAGGGCAGCACTTTGCCTTTACTGCTGGCACATCCGTGCAGTTAAAGCAAACGGACACATTCACTACCTGGGGCTCAAACGCCACACAAGAGCTGGACGGCACACAGTGCCCTCTCACCAAAGTTACAACGAACGTGAGTGCACAATGAGACCTGCGATACCTTACAGAGTTGACGCTCTCCTTTAACGCCTGCTTCCTCACTAGGGCGGCATTCTTCACTTTACTACTGGAAAACGCTGGACTTTTACTCGAGGCCAGGGGTCACATTTCTGTCGCTGGCAATCTCCGGAGTGCTCTTGGAGACGCTCCCAGCAAAGAACTGAGACCAGCGAGCCTCATACGAGTAAACTCACACTTCTTTTCTGAGGCCCGCTGGAGCAAAGGAAAGACGGGCCCGAGGAGTGTGTCTCAGGCACCTTTCGACCCGCATCTCATCCACCCGCGGGGAAAATTACGTTTGGGCAGCGTCGCCCTGTTTCAAACGTGAGCTCATACAGTCAGTTATCCTCAGTAGTTTCTGACTACCTCAAGGAAACATCGGGAGAACAGTGCCTTTCCTCGGAGAAACTATTGGACACAGGGTCCCCTGCACTGCATCAACTGCATACGAAGTGCAGTACCTGAGGTGGGCGTCAGTGACCAAGGCTCTGTCCCATACCTAGCCGTGTTAAGTGTGAAACATGTACCTTTCTTCAGGCTGCACTCACAGCCTAGCTCGCGCTTCTGCGAGAGTGCCGTCCTGAGTGTTTCCCTGGACTGAGTCGTTAGCACGGTGTGTTTCTGAAGCACAGGTCCGTTTCAGTCTCTGAGGCCGATCGACTTGCAGGGAGGCTGCCCGGCTCTGCTCCCACGCTTCTCTGTTATGACTGGGACACTCTACCTCGGCCGCCAGCAAGCAACACGTGGCCCTTGCTAGGAATGTGAAGAGTGGCTCCCATGGGCCTCTTTCCCCCAGAGGCTCCTCAGAAGCCCCTGGCCGCTCCTCCGGCACAGAGCAGTCACCATGCGAAAGTGGTGCACGGCCGCCTCTCCTATGTGTCCCCGGAGGCATCGGAGAGTTCAGGCCATCCAGCGTGGCGCATGGATTCATGGCACCCCTGCACCCCCAACTCTGCTGACGTGAAACACTAGCCCTTACCTTGGGGCCTCAGGTCACCTTTCATTTGGCCGGAGCTGACTCTGCAGTGCAGTGGTATGAGTCCCTAGAAAGGCATTTGCCAGCACAGGATGGGCTTTGAGAGAACGCACCCTTGTTGGCCCACAGCGACCACCCTGCAATGGAGAGACGTCGGGCCGCTAGCGCTGTTCAGGCAGCTTGGAAGGCAGAAACGAGTCGCTCGCAAACGGGCAGAAGGCGTACTTTGCCATCAGTGTCCCACTTTCAAGCTTGATGACACAGCATGTTTATGTGAACATTCTGTCTAGCTATCTAGTACAAGGGAACGAGGGCCCCCTTCTGGTAAGAAAGGTTTTCAGGTGGGGAGTGCCATACGTGCAGGAGAGCGTTCCCCACACTGTGCAAGTTTGGTACTTGGTGACTCGGGGTGGTCCCGAACGTCCGGCATTGTCCCGGGGAAAGCCGTCCATCGTTTTCTTTCAGGCTGGACGTAAACATCTAGCTTCCAGGTGCCGAAGGGAGTCGTCCTTGAGGAGTCCCCTGGTTTCAAAGGGGACGCACCGTGGTGATTCTCAGAAGAGCCCAAATCGCTCCTAGGGGCACTCCAGCATGGAATGTAAGGCTGCTCAGAACTGCGTTCCTGAGCCCGTTTGCATGCTGAGCAACAGGGAGGTGTCGAGTGAAGAGGGCAGCACTTTGCATTTACTGCTGGCACATCCGTGCAGTTAAAGCAAACGGACACATTCACTACCTGGGGCTCAAACGCCACACAAGAGCTGGACGGCACACAGTGCCCTCTCACCAAAGTTACAACGAACGTGAGTGCACAATGAGACCTGCGATACCTTACAGAGTTGACGCTCTCCTTTAACGCCTGCTTCCTCACTAGGGCGGCATTCTTCACTTTACTACTGGAAAACGCTGGACTTTTACTCGAGGCCAGGGAACACATTTCTGTCGCTGGCAATCTCCGGAGTGCTCTTGGAGACGCTCCCAGCAAAGAACTGAGACCAGCGAGCCTCATACGAGTAAACTCACACTTCTTTTCTGAGGCCCGCTGGAGCAAAGGAAAGACGGGCCCGAGGAGTGTGTCTCAGGCACCTTTCGACCCGCATCTCATCCACCCGGGGGGAAAATTACGTTTGGGCAGCGTCGCCCTGTTTCAAACGTGAGCTCATACAGTCAGTTATCCTCAGTAGTTTCTGACTACCTCAAGGAAACATCGGGAGAACAGTGCCTTTCCTCGGAGAAACTATTGGACACAGGGTCCCCTGCACTGCATCAACTGCATACGAAGTGCAGTACCTGAGGTGGGCGTCAGTGACCAAGGCTCTGTCCCATACCTAGCCGTGTTAAGTGTGAAACATGTACCTTTCTTCAGGCTGCACTCACAGCCTAGCTCGCGCTTCTGCGAGAGTGCCGTCCTGAGTGTTTCCCTGGACTGAGTCGTTAGCACGGTGTGTTTCTGAAGCACAGGTCCGTTTCAGTCACTGAGGCCGAGCGACTTGCAGGGAGGATGCCCGGCTCTGCTCCCACGCTTCTCTGTTATGACTGGGACACTCTACCTCGGCCGCCAGCAAGCAACACGTGGCCCTTGCTAGGAATGTGAAGAGTGGCTCCCATGGGCCTCTTTCCCCCAGAGGCTCCTCAGAAGCCCCTGGCCGCTCCTCCGGCACAGAGCAGTCACCATGCGAAAGTGGTGCACGGCCGCCTCTCCTATGTGTCCCCGGAGGCATCGGAGAGTTCAGGCCATCCAGCGTGGCGCATGGATTCATGGCACCCCTGCACCCCCAACTCTGCTGACGTGAAACACTAGCCCTTACCTTGGGGCCTCAGGTCACCTTTCATTTGGCCGGAGCTGACTCTGCAGTGCAGTGGTATGAGTCCCTAGAAAGGCATTTGCCAGCACAGGATGGGCTTTGAGAGAACGCAGCCTTGTTGGCCCACAGCGATTACCCTGCAGTGGAGAGACGTCGGGCCGCTAGCGCTGTTCAGGCAGCTTGGAAGGCAGAAACGAGTCGCTCGCAAACGGGCAGAAGGCGTACTTTGCCATCAGTGTCCCACTTTCAAGCTTGATGACACAGCATGTTTATGTGAACATTCTGTCTAGCTATCTAGTACAAGGGAACGAGGGCCCCCTTCTGGTAAGAAAGGTTTTCAGGTGGGGAGTGCCATACGTGCAGGAGAGCGTTCCCCACACTGTGCAAGTTTGGTACTTGGTGACTCGGGGTGGTCCCGAACGTCCGGCATTGTCCCGGGGAAAGCCGTCCATCGTTTTCTTTCAGGCTGGACGTAAACATCTAGCTTCCAGGTGCCGAAGGGAGTCGTCCTTGAGGAGTCCCCTGGTTTCAAAGGGGATGCACCGTGGTGATTCTCAGAAGAGCCCAAATCGCTCCTAGGGGCACTCCAGCATGGAATGTAAGGCTGCTCAGAACTGCGTTCCTGAGCCCGTTTGCATGCTGAGCAACAGGGAGGTGTCGAGTGAAGAGGGCAGCACTTTGCATTTACTGCTGGCACATCCGTGCAGTTAAAGCAAACGGACACATTCACTACCTGGGGCTCAAACGCCACACAAGAGCTGGACGGCACACAGTGCCCTCTCACCAAAGTTACAACGAACGTGAGTGCACAATGAGACCTGCAATACCTTACAGAGTTGACGCTCTCCTTTAACGCCTGCTTCCTCACTAGGGCGGCATTCTTCACTTTACTACTGGAAAACGCTGGACTTTTACTCGAGGCCAGGGAACACATTTCTGTCGCTGGCAATCTCCGGAGTGCTCTTGGAGACGCTCCCAGCAAAGAACTGAGACCAGCGAGCCTCATACGAGTAAACTCACACTTCTTTTCTGAGGCCCGCTGGAGCAAAGGAAAGACGGGCCCGAGGAGTGTGTCTCAGGCACCTTTCGACCCGCATCTCATCCACCCGGGGGGAAAATTACGTTTGGGCAGCGTCGCCCTGTTTCAAACGTGAGCTCATACAGTCAGTTATCCTCAGTAGTTTCTGACTACCTCAAGGAAACATCGGGAGAACAGTGCCTTTCCTCGGAGAAACTATTGGACACAGGGTCCCCTGCACTGCATCAACTGCATACGAAGTGCAGTACCTGAGGTGGGCGTCAGTGACCAAGGCTCTGTCCCATACCTAGCCGTGTTAAGTGTGAAACATGTACCTTTCTTCAGGCTGCACTCACAGCCTAGCTCGCGCTTCTGCGAGAGTGCCGTCCTGAGTGTTTCCCTGGACTGAGTCGTTAGCACGGTGTGTTTCTGAAGCACAGGTCCGTTTCAGTCACTGAGGCCGAGCGACTTGCAGGGAGGATGCCCGGCTCTGCTCCCACGCTTCTCTGTTATGACTGGGACACTCTACCTCGGCCGCCAGCAAGCAACACGTGGCCCTTGCTAGGAATGTGAAGAGTGGCTCCCATGGGCCTCTTTCCCCCAGAGGCTCCTCAGAAGCCCCTGGCCGCTCCTCCGGCACAGAGCAGTCACCATGCGAAAGTGGTGCACGGCCGCCTCTCCTATGTGTCCCCGGAGGCATCGGAGAGTTCAGGCCATCCAGCGTGGCGCATGGATTCATGGCACCCCTGCACCCCCAACTCTGCTGACGTGAAACACTAGCCCTTACCTTGGGGCCTCAGGTCACCTTTCATTTGGCCGGAGCTGACTCTGCAGTGCAGTGGTATGAGTCCCTAGAAAGGCATTTGCCAGCACAGGATGGGCTTTGAGAGAACGCAGCCTTGTTGGCCCACAGCGATTACCCTGCAGTGGAGAGACGTCGGGCCGCTAGCGCTGTTCAGGCAGCTTGGAAGGCAGAAACGAGTCGCTCGCAAACGGGCAGAAGGCGTACTTTGCCATCAGTGTCCCACTTTCAAGCTTGATGACACAGCATGTTTATGTGAACATTCTGTCTTGCTATCTAGTACAAGGGAACGAGGGCCCCCTTCTGGTAAGAAAGGTTTTCAGGTGGGGAGTGCCATACGTGCAGGAGAGCGTTCCCCACACTGTGCAAAGTTTGGTACTTGGTGACTCGGGGTGGTCCCGAACGTCCGGCATTGTCCCGGGGAAAGCCGTCCATCGTTTTCTTTCAGGCTGGACGTAAACATCTAGCTTCCAGGTGCCGAAGGGAGTCGTCCTTGAGGAGTCCCCTGGTTTCAAAGGGGACGCACCGTGGTGATTCTCAGAAGAGCCCAAATCGCTCCTAGGGGCACTCCAGCATGGAATGTAAGGGTGCTCAGAACTGCGTTCCTGAGCCCGTTTGCATGCTGAATAAACGGGAGGTGTCGAGTGAAGAGGGCAGCACTTTGCCTTTACTGCTGGCACATCCGTGCAGTTAAAGCAAACGGACACATTCACTACCTGGGGCTCAAACGCCACACAAGAGCTGGACGGCACACAGTGCCCTCTCACCAAAGTTACAACGAACGTGAGTGCACAATGAGACCTGCGATACCTTACAGAGTTGACGCTCTCCTTTAACGCCTGCTTCCTCACTAGGGCGGCATTCTTCACTTTACTACTGGAAAACGCTGGACTTTTACTCGAGGCCAGGGGTCACATTTCTGTCGCTGGCAATCTCCGGAGTGCTCTTGGAGACGCTCCCAGCAAAGAACTGAGACCAGCGAGCCTCATACGAGTAAACTCACACTTCTTTTCTGAGGCCCGCTGGGGCAAAGAAAGACGGGCCCGAGGAGTGTGTCTCAGGCACCCTTCGACCCGCATCTCATCCACCCGCGGGGAAAATTACGTTTGGGCAGCGTCGCCCTGTTTCAAACGTGAGCTCATACAGTCAGTTATCCTCAGTAGTTTCTGACTACCTCAAGGAAACATCGGGAGAACAGTGCCTTTCCTCAGAGAAACTATTGGACACAGGGTCCCCTGCACTGCATCAACTGCCTACGAAGTGCAGTACCTGAGGTGGGCGTCAGTGACCAAGGCTCTGTCCCATACCTAGCCGTGTTAAGTGTGAAACATGTACCTTTCTTCAGGCTGCACTCACAGCCTAGCTCGCGCTTCTGCGAGAGTGCCGTCCTGAGTGTTTCCCTGGACTGAGTCGTTAGCACGGTGTGTTTCTGAAGCACAGGTCCGTTTCAGTCACTGAGGCCGATCGACTTGCAGGGAGGCTGCCCGGCGCTGCTCCCACGCGTCTCTGTTATGACTGGGACACTCTACCTCGGCCGCCAGCAAGCAACACGTGGCACTTGCTAGGAATGTGAAGAGTGGCTCCCATGGGCCTCTTTCCCCATGAGGCTCCTCAGAAGCCCCTGGCCGCTCCTCCGGCACAGAGCAGTCACCATGCGAAAGTGGTGCACGGCCGCCTCTCCTATGTGTCCCCGGAGGCATCGGAGAGTTCAGGCCATCCAGCGTGGCGCATGGATTCATGGCACCCCTGCACCCCCAACTCTGCTGACGTGAAACACTAGCCCTTACCTTGGGGCCTCAGGTCACCTTTCATTTGGCCGGAGCTGACTCTGCAATGCAGTGGTATGAGTCCCTAGAAAGGCATTTGCCAGCACAGGATGGGCTTTGAGAGAACGCAGCCTTGTTGGCCCACAGCGATTACCCTGCAGTGGAGAGACGTCGGGCCGCTAGCGCTGTTCAGGCAGCTTGGAAGGCAGAAACGAGTCGCTCGCAAACGGGCAGAAGGCGTACTTTGCCATCAGTGTCCCACTTTCAAGCTTGATGACACAGCATGTTTATGTGAACATTCTGTCTTGCTATCTAGTACAAGGGAACGAGGGCCCCCTTCTGGTAAGAAAGGTTTTCAGGTGGGGAGTGCCATACGTGCAGGAGAGCGTTCCCCACACTGTGCAAAGTTTGGTACTTGGTGACTCGGGGTGGTCCCGAACGTCCGGCATTGTCCCGGGGAAAGCCGTCCATCGTTTTCTTTCAGGCTGGACGTAAACATCTAGCTTCCAGGTGCCGAAGGGAGTCGTCCTTGAGGAGTCCCCTGGTTTCAAAGGGGACGCACCGTGGTGATTCTCAGAAGAGCCCAAATCGCTCCTAGGGGCACTCCAGCATGGAATGTAAGGGTGCTCAGAACTGCGTTCCTGAGCCCGTTTGCATGCTGAATAAACGGGAGGTGTCGAGTGAAGAGGGCAGCACTTTGCCTTTACTGCTGGCACATCCGTGCAGTTAAAGCAAACGGACACATTCACTACCTGGGGCTCAAACGCCACACAAGGGCTGGAGGGCACACAGTGCCGTCTCACCAAAGTTACAACGAACGTGAGTGCACAATGAGACCTGCGATACCTTACAGAGTTGACGCTCTCCTTTAACGCCTGCTTCCTCACTAGGGCGACATTCTTCACTTTACTACTGGAAAACGCTGGACTTTTACTCGAGGCCAGGGGTCACATTTCTGTCGCTGGCAATCTCCGGAGTGCTCTTGGAGACGCTCCCAGCAAAGAACTGAGACCAGCGAGCCTCATACGAGTAAACTCACACTTCTTTTCTGAGGCCCGCTGGAGCAAAGGAAAGACGGGCCCGAGGAGTGTGTCTCAGGCACCTTTCGACCCGCATCTCATCCACCCGCGGGGAAAATTACGTTTGGGCAGCGTCGCCCTGTTTCAAACGTGAGCTCATACAGTCAGTTATCCTCAGTAGTTTCTGACTACCTCAAGGAAACATCGGGAGAACAGTGCCTTTCCTCGGAGAAACTATTGGACACAGGGTCCCCTGCACTGCATCAACTGCATACGAAGTGCAGTACCTGAGGTGGGCGTCAGTGACCAAGGCTCTGTCCCATACCTAGCCGTGTTAAGTGTGAAACATGTACCTTTCTTCAGGCTGCACTCACAGCCTAGCTCGCGCTTCTGCGAGAGTGCCGTCCTGAGTGTTTCCCTGGACTGAGTCGTTAGCACGGTGTGTTTCTGAAGCACAGGTCCGTTTCAGTCACTGAGGCCGATCGACTTGCAGGGAGGCTGCCCGGCGCTGCTCCCACGCGTCTCTGTTATGACTGGGACACTCTACCTCGGCCGCCAGCAAGCAACACGTGGCACTTGCTAGGAATGTGAAGAGTGGCTCCCATGGGCCTCTTTCCCCATGAGGCTCCTCAGAAGCCCCTGGCCGCTCCTCCGGCACAGAGCAGTCACCATGCGAAAGTGGTGCACGGCCGCCTCTCCTATGTGTCCCCGGAGGCATCGGAGAGTTCAGGCCATCCAGCGTGGCGCATGGATTCATGGCACCCCTGCACCCCCAACTCTGCTGACGTGAAACACTAGCCCTTACCTTGGGGCCTCAGGTCACCTTTCATTTGGCCGGAGCTGACTCTGCAGTGCAGTGGTATGAGTCCCTAGAAAGGCATTTGCCAGCACAGGATGGGCTTTGAGAGAACGCAGCCTTGTTGGCCCACAGCGATTACCCTGCAGTGGAGAGACGTCGGGCCGCTAGCGCTGTTCAGGCAGCTTGGAAGGCAGAAACGAGTCGCTCGCAAACGGGCAGAAGGCGTACTTTGCCATCAGTGTCCCACTTTCAAGCTTGATGACACAGCATGTTTATGTGAACATTCTGTCTAGCTATCTAGTACAAGGGAACGAGGGCCCCCTTCTGGTAAGAAAGGTTTTCAGGTGGGGAGTGCCATACGTGCAGGAGAGCGTTCCCCACACTGTGCAAAGTTTGGTACTTGGTGACTCGGGGTGGTCCCGAACGTCCGGCATTGTCCCGGGGAAAGCCGTCCATCGTTTTGTTTCAGGCTGGACGTAAACATCTAGCTTCCAGGTGCCGAAGGGAGTCGTCCTTGAGGAGTCCCCTGGTTTCAAAGGGGACGCACCGTGGTGATTCTCAGAAGAGCCCAAATCGCTCCTAGGGGCACTCCAGCATGGAATGTAGGGCTGCTCAGAACTCCGTTCCTGAGCCCGTTTGCATGCTGAGCAACAGGGAGGTGTCGAGTGAAGAGGGCAGCACTTTGCCTTTACTGCTGGCACATCCGTGCAGTTAAAGCAAACGGACACATTCACTACCTGGGGCTCAAACGCCACACAAGAGCTGGACGGCACACAGTGCCCTCTCACCAAAGTTACAACGAACGTGAGTGCACAATGAGACCTGCGATACCTTACAGAGTTGACGCTCTCCTTTAACGCCTGCTTCCTCACTAGGGCGACATTCTTCACTTTACTACTGGAAAACGCTGGACTTTTACTCGAGGCCAGGGGTCACATTTCTGTCGCTGGCAATCTCCGGAGTGCTCTTGGAGACGCTCCCAGCAAAGAACTGAGACCAGCGAGCCTCATACGAGTAAACTCACACTTCTTTTCTGAGGCCCGCTGGAGCAAAGGAAAGACGGGCCCGAGGAGTGTGTCTCAGGCACCTTTCGACCCGCATCTCATCCACCCGGGGGGAAAATTACGTTTGGGCAGCGTCGCCCTGTTTCCAACGTGAGCTCATACAGTCAGTTATCCTCAGTAGTTTCTGACTACCTCAAGGAAACATCGGGAGAACAGTGCCTTTCCTCGGAGAAACTATTGGACACAGGGTCCCCTGCACTGCATCAACTGCATACGAAGTGCAGTACCTGAGGTGGGCCTCAGTGACCAAGGCTCTGTCCCATACCTAGCCGTGTTAAGTGTGCAAAATGTACCTTTCTTCAGGCTGCACTCACAGCCTAGCTCGCGCTTCTGCGAGAGTGCCGTCCTGAGTGTTTCCCTGGACTGAGTCGTTAGCACGGTGTGTTTCTGAAGCACAGGTCCGTTTCAGTCACTGAGGCCGATCGACTTGCAGGGAGGCTGCCCGGCGCTGCTCCCACGCGTCTCTCTTATGACTGGGACACTCTACCTCGGCCGCCAGCAAGCAACACGTGGCACTTGCTAGGAATGTGAAGAGTGGCTCCCATGGGCCTCTTTCCCCATGAGGCTCCTCAGAAGCCCCTGGCCGCTCCTCCGGCACAGAGCAGTCACCATGCGAAAGTGGTGCACGGCCGCCTCTCCTATGTGTCCCCGGAGGCATCGGAGAGTTCAGGCCATCCAGCGTGGCGCATGGATTCATGGCACCCCTGCACCCCCAACTCTGCTGACGTGAAACACTAGCCCTTACCTTGGGGCCTCAGGTCACCTTTCATTTGGTCGGAGCTGACTCTGCAGTGCAGTGGTATGAGTCCCTAGAAAGGCATTTGCCAGCACAGGATGGGCTTTGAGAGAACGCAGCCTTGTTGGCCCACAGCGACCACCCTGCAATGGAGAGACGTCGGGCCGCTAGCGCTGTTCAGGCAGCTTGGAAGGCAGAAACGAGTCGCTCGCAAACGGGCAGAAGGCGTACTTTGCCATCAGTGTCCCACTTTCAAGCTTGATGACACAGCATGTTTATGTGAACATTCTGTCTAGCTATCTAGTACAAGGGAACGAGGGCCCCCTTCTGGTAAGAAAGGTTTTCAGGTGGGGAGTGCCATACGTGCAGGAGAGCGTTCCCCACACTGTGCAAAGTTTGGTACTTGGTGACTCGGGGTGGGCCCGAACGTCCGGCATTGTCCCGGGGAAAGCCGTCCATCGTTTTCTTTCAGGCTGGACGTAAACATCTAGCTTCCAGGTGCCGAAGGGAGTCGTCCTTGAGGAGTCCCCTGGTTTCAAAGGGGACGCACCGTGGTGATTCTCAGAAGAGCCCAAATCGCTCCTAGGGGCACTCCAGCATGGAATGTAAGGCTGCTCAGAACTGCGTTCCTGAGCCCGTTTGCATGCTGAGCAACAGGGAGGTGTCGAGTGAAGAGGGCAGCACTTTGCATTTACTGCTGGCACATCCGTGCAGTTAAAGCAAACGGACACATTCACTACCTGGGGCTCAAACGCCACACAAGAGCTGGACGGCACACAGTGCCCTCTCACCAAAGTTACAACGAACGTGAGTGCACAATGAGACCTGCGATACCTTACAGAGTTGACGCTCTCCTTTAACGCCTGCTTCCTCACTAGGGCGGCATTCTTCACTTTACTACTGGAAAACGCTGGACTTTTACTCGAGGCCAGGGGTCACATTTCTGTCGCTGGCAATCTCCGGAGTGCTCTTGGAGACGCTCCCAGCAAAGAACTGAGACCAGCGAGCCTCATACGAGTAAACTCACACTTCTTTTCTGAGGCCCGCTGGAGCAAAGGAAAGACGGGCCCGAGGAGTGTGTCTCAGGCACCTTTCGACCCGCATCTCATCCACCCGGGGGGAAAATTACGTTTGGGCAGCGTCGCCCTGTTTCAAACGTGAGCTCATACAGTCAGTTATCCTCAGTAGTTTCTGACTACCTCAAGGAAACATCGGGAGAACAGTGCCTTTCCTCGGAGAAACTATTGGACACAGGGTCCCCTGCACTGCATCAACTGCATACGAAGTGCAGTACCTGAGGTGGGTGTCAGTGACCAAGGCTCTGTCCCATACCTAGCCGTGTTAAGTGTGAAACATGTACCTTTCTTCAGGCTGCACTCACAGCCTAGCTCGCGCTTCTGCGAGAGTGCCGTCCTGAGTGTTTCCCTGGACTGAGTCGTTAGCACGGTGTGTTTCTGAAGCACAGGTCCGTTTCAGTCACTGAGGCCGAGCGACTTGCAGGGAGGATGCCCGGCTCTGCTCCTACGCTTCTCTGTTATGACTGGGACACTCTACCTCGGCCGCCAACAAGCAACACGTGGCCCTTGCTAGGAATGTGAAGAGTGGCTCCCATGGGCCTCTTTCCCCCAGAGGCTCCTCAGAAGCCCCTGGCCGCTCCTCCGGCACAGAGCAGTCACCATGCGAAAGTGGTGCACGGCCGCCTCTCCTATGTGTCCCCGGAGGCATCGGACAGTTCAGGCCATCCAGCGTGGCGCATGGATTCATGGCACCCCTGCACCCCCAACTCTGCTGACGTGAAACACTAGCCCTTACCTTGGGGCCTCAGGTCACCTTTCATTTGGCCGGAGCTGACTCTGCAGTGCAGTGGTATGAGTCCCTAGAAAGGCATTTGCCAGCACAGGATGGGCTTTGAGAGAACGCAGCCTTGTTGGCCCACAGCGATTACCCTGCAGTGGAGAGACGTCGGGCCGCTAGCGCTGTTCAGGCAGCTTGGAAGGCAGAAACGAGTCTCTCGCAAACGGGCAGAAGGCGTACTTTGCCATCAGTGTCCCACTTTCAAGCTTGATGACACAGCATGTTTATGTGAACATTCTGTCTAGCTATCTAGTACAAGGGAACGAGGGCCCCCTTCTGGTAAGAAAGGTTTTCAGGTGGGGAGTGCCATACGTGCAGGAGAGCGTTCGAACCCACACTGTGCAAAGTTTGGTGCTTGGTGACTCGGGGTGGTCCCGAACGTCCGGCATTGTCCCGGGGAAAGCCGTCCATCGTTTTCTTTCAGGCTGGACGTAAACATCTAGCTTCCAGGTGCCGAAGGGAGTCGTCCTTGAGGAGTCCCCTGGTTTCAAAGGGGACGCACCGTGGTGATTCTCAGAAGAGCCCAAATCGCTCCTAGGGGCACTCCAGCATGGAATGTAAGGCTGCTCAGAACTGCGTTTCTGAGCCCGTTTGCATGCTGAGCAACAGGGAGGTGTCGAGTGAAGAGGGCAGCACTTTGCCTTTACTGCTGGCACATCCGTGCAGTTAAAGCAAACGGACACATTCACTACCTGGGGCTCAAACGCCACACAAGAGCTGGACGGCACACAGTGCCCTCTCACCAAAGTTACAACGAACGTGAGTGCACAATGAGACCTGCGATACCTTACAGAGTTGACGCTCTCCTTTAACGCCTGCTTCCTCACTAGGGCGGCATTCTTCACTTTACTACTGGAAAACGCTGGACTTTTACTCGAGGCCAGGGGTCACATTTCTGTCGCTGGCAATCTCCGGAGTGCTCTTGGAGACGCTCCCAGCAAAGAACTGAGACCAGCGAGCCTCATACGAGTAAACTCACACTTCTTTTCTGAGGCCCGCTGGAGCAAAGGAAAGACAGGCCCGAGGAGTGTGTCTCAGGCACCCTTCGACCCGCATCTCATCCACCCGCGGGGAAAATTACGTTTGGGCAGCGTCGCCCTGTTTCAAACGTGAGCTCATACAGTCAGTTATCCTCAGTAGTTTCTGACTACCTCAAGGAAACATCGGGAGAACAGTGCCTTTCCTCGTAGAAACTATTGGACACAGGGTCCCCTGCACTGCATCAACTGCCTACGAAGTGCAGTACCTGAGGTGGGCCTCAGTGACCAAGGCTCTGTCCCATACCTAGCCGTGTTAAGTGTGAAACATGTACCTTTCTTCAGGCTGCACTCACAGCCTAGCTCGCGCTTCTGCGAGAGTGCCGTCCTGAGTGTTTCCCTGGACTGAGTCGTTAGCAAGGTGTGCTTCTGAAGCACAGGTCCGTTTCAGTCTCTGAGGCCGATCGACTTGCAGGGAGGCTGCCCGGCTCTGCTCCCACGCTTCTCTGTTATGACTGGGACACTCTACCTCGGCCGCCAGCAAGCAACACGTGGCACTTGCTAGGAATGTGAAGAGTGGCTTCCATGGGCCTCTTTCCCCATGAGGCTCCTCAGAAGCCCCTGGCCGCTCCTCCGGCACAGAGCAGTCACCATGCGAAAGTGGTGCACGGCCGCCTCTCCTATGTGTCCCCGGAGGCATCGGACAGTTCAGGGCATCCAGCGTGGCGCATGGATTCATGGCACCCCTGCACCCCCAACTCTGCTGACGTGAAACACTAGCCCTTACCTTGGGGCCTCAGGTCACCTTTCATTTGGCCGGAGCTGACTCTGCAGTGCAGTGGTATGAGTCCCTAGAAAGGCATTTGCCAGCACAGGATGGGCTTTGAGAGAACGCAGCCTTGTTGGCCCACAGCGATTACCCTGCAGTGGAGAGACGTCGGGCCGCTAGCGCTGTTCAGGCAGCTTGGAAGGCAGAAACGAGTCGCTCGCAAACGGGCAGAAGGCGTACTTTGCCATCAGTGTCCCACTTTCAAGCTTGATGACACAGCATGTTTATGTGAACATTCTGTCTTGCTATCTAGTAAAAGGGAACAAGGGCCCCCTTCTGGTAAGAAAGGTTTTCAGGTGGGGAGTGCCATACGTGCAGGAGAGCGTTCCCCACACTGTGCAAAGTTTGGTACTTGGTGACTCGGGGTGGTCCCGAACGTCCGGCATTGTCCCGGGGAAAGCCGTCCATCGTTTTCTTTCAGGCTGGACGTAAACATCTAGCTTCCAGGTTCCGAAGGGAGTCGTCCTTGAGGAGTCCCCTGGTTTCACTGGGGACGCACCGTGGTGATCCTCAGAAGAGCCCAAATCGCTCCTTGGGGCACAACACCATGGAATGTAAGGCTGCTCAGAACTGCGTTCCTGAGGCCGTTTGCATGCTGAGCAAAAGGGAGGTGTCGAGGGAAGAGGGCAGCACTTTGCCTTTACTGCTGGCACATCCGTGCAGTTAAAGCAAACGGACACATTCACTACCTGGGGCTCAAACGCCACACAAGAGCTGGACGGCACACAGTGCCCTCTCACCAAAGTTACAACGAACGTGAGTGCACAATGAGACCTGCGATACCTTACAGAGTTGACGCTCTCCTTTAACGCCTGCTTCCTCACTAGGGCGACATTCTTCACTTTACTACTGGAAAACGCTAGACTTTTACTCGAGGCCAAGGGTCACATTTCTGTCGCTGGCAATCTCCGGAGTGCTCTTGGAGACGCTCCCAGCAAAGAACTGAGACCAGCGAGCCTCATACGAGTAAACTCACACTTCTTTTATGAGGCCTGCTGGAGCAAAGGAAAGACGGGCCCGAGGAGTGTGTCTCAGGCACCTTTCGACCCGCATCTCATCCACCCGGGGGGAAAATTACGTTTGGGCAGCGTCGCCCTGTTTCAAACGTGAGCTCATACAGTCAGTTATCCTCAGTAGTTTCTGACTACCTCAAGGAAACATCGGGAGAACAGTGCCTTTCCTCGGAGAAACTATTGGACACAGGGTCCCCTGCACTGCATCAACTGCATACGAAGTGCAGTACCTGAGGTGGGCGTCAGTGACCAAGGCTCTGTCCCATACCTAGCCGTGTTAAGTGTGAAACATGTACCTTTCTTCAGGCTGCACTCACAGCCTAGCTCGCGCTTCTGCGAGAGTGCCGTCCTGAGTGTTTCCCTGGACTGAGTCGTTAGCACGGTGTGTTTCTGAAGCACAGGTCCGTTTCAGTCACTGAGGCCGATCGACTTGCAGGGAGGCTGCCCGGCGCTGCTCCCACGCGTCTCTGTTATGACTGGGACACTCTACCTCGGCCGCCAGCAAGCAACACGTGGCCCTTGCTAGGAATGTGAAGAGTGGCTCCCATGGGCCTCTTTCCCCCAGAGGCTCCTCAGAAGCCCCTGGCCGCTCCTCCGGCACAGAGCAGTCACCATGCGAAAGTGGTGCACGGCCGCCTCTCCTATGTGTCCCCGGAGGCATCGGAGAGTTCAGGCCATCCAGCGTGGCGCATGGATTCATGGCACCCCTGCACCCCCAACTCTGCTGACGTGAAACACTAGCCCTTACCTTGGGGCCTCAGGTCACCTTTCATTTGGCCGGAGCTGACTCTGCAGTGCAGTGGTATGAGTCCCTAGAAAGGCATTTGCCAGCACAGGATGGGCTTTGAGAGAACGCAGCCTTGTTGGCCCACAGCGATTACCCTGCAGTGGAGAGACGTCGGGCCGCTAGCGCTGTTCAGGCAGCTTGGAAGGCAGAAACGAGTCGCTCGCAAACGGGCAGAAGGCGTACTTTGCCATCAGTGTCCCACTTTCAAGCTTGATGACACAGCATGTTTATGTGAACATTCTGTCTTGCTATCTAGTACAAGGGAACGAGGGCCCCCTTCTGGTAAGAAAGGTTTTCAGGTGGGGAGTGCCATACGTGCAGGAGAGCGTTCCCCACACTGTGCAAGTTTGGTACTTGGTGACTCGGGGTGGTCCCGAACGTCCGGCATTGTCCCGGGGAAAGCCGTCCATCGTTTTCTTTCAGGCTGGACGTAAACATCTAGCTTCCAGGTGCCGAAGGGAGTCGTCCTTGAGGAGTCCCCTGGTTTCAAAGGGGACGCACCGTGGTGATTCTCAGAAGAGCCCAAATCGCTCCTAGGGGCACTCCAGCATGGAATGTAAGGCTGCTCAGAACTGCGTTCCTGAGCCCGTTTGCATGCTGAGCAACAGGGAGGTGTCGAGTGAAGAGGGCAGCACTTTGCATTTACTGCTGGCACATCCGTGCAGTTAAAGCAAACGGACACATTCACTACCTGGGGCTCAAACGCCACACAAGAGCTGGACGGCACACAGTGCCCTCTCACCAAAGTTACAACGAACGTGAGTGCACAATGAGACCTGCAATACCTTACAGAGTTGACGCTCTCCTTTAACGCCTGCTTCCTCACTAGGGCGGCATTCTTCACTTTACTACTGGAAAACGCTGGACTTTTACTCGAGGCCAGGGAACACATTTCTGTCGCTGGCAATCTCCGGAGTGCTCTTGGAGACGCTCCCAGCAAAGAACTGAGACCAGCGAGCCTCATACGAGTAAACTCACACTTCTTTTCTGAGGCCCGCTGGAGCAAAGGAAAGACGGGCCCGAGGAGTGTGTCTCAGGCACCTTTCGACCCGCATCTCATCCACCCGGGGGGAAAATTACGTTTGGGCAGCGTCGCCCTGTTTCAAACGTGAGCTCATACAGTCAGTTATCCTCAGTAGTTTCTGACTACCTCAAGGAAACATCGGGAGAACAGTGCCTTTCCTCGGAGAAACTATTGGACACAGGGTCCCCTGCACTGCATCAACTGCATACGAAGTGCAGTACCTGAGGTGGGCGTCAGTGACCAAGGCTCTGTCCCATACCTAGCCGTGTTAAGTGTGAAACATGTACCTTTCTTCAGGCTGCACTCACAGCCTAGCTCGCGCTTCTGCGAGAGTGCCGTCCTGAGTGTTTCCCTGGACTGAGTCGTTAGCACGGTGTGTTTCTGAAGCACAGGTCCGTTTCAGTCACTGAGGCCGAGCGACTTGCAGGGAGGATGCCCGGCTCTGCTCCCACGCTTCTCTGTTATGACTGGGACACTCTACCTCGGCCGCCAGCAAGCAACACGTGGCCCTTGCTAGGAATGTGAAGAGTGGCTCCCATGGGCCTCTTTCCCCCAGAGGCTCCTCAGAAGCCCCTGGCCGCTCCTCCGGCACAGAGCAGTCACCATGCGAAAGTGGTGCACGGCCGCCTCTCCTATGTGTCCCCGGAGGCATCGGAGAGTTCAGGCCATCCAGCGTGGCGCATGGATTCATGGCACCCCTGCACCCCCAACTCTGCTGACGTGAAACACTAGCCCTTACCTTGGGGCCTCAGGTCACCTTTCATTTGGCCGGAGCTGACTCTGCAGTGCAGTGGTATGAGTCCCTAGAAAGGCATTTGCCAGCACAGGATGGGCTTTGAGAGAACGCAGCCTTGTTGGCCCACAGCGATTACCCTGCAGTGGAGAGACGTCGGGCCGCTAGCGCTGTTCAGGCAGCTTGGAAGGCAGAAACGAGTCGCTCGCAAACGGGCAGAAGGCGTACTTTGCCATCAGTGTCCCACTTTCAAGCTTGATGACACAGCATGTTTATGTGAACATTCTGTCTTGCTATCTAGTACAAGGGAACGAGGGCCCCCTTCTGGTAAGAAAGGTTTTCAGGTGGGGAGTGCCATACGTGCAGGAGAGCGTTCCCCACACTGTGCAAAGTTTGGTACTTGGTGACTCGGGGTGGTCCCGAACGTCCGGCATTGTCCCGGGGAAAGCCGTCCATCGTTTTCTTTCAGGCTGGACGTAAACATCTAGCTTCCAGGTGCCGAAGGGAGTCGTCCTTGAGGAGTCCCCTGGTTTCAAAGGGGACGCACCGTGGTGATTCTCAGAAGAGCCCAAATCGCTCCTAGGGGCACTCCAGCATGGAATGTAAGGGTGCTCAGAACTGCGTTCCTGAGCCCGTTTGCATGCTGAATAAACGGGAGGTGTCGAGTGAAGAGGGCAGCACTTTGCCTTTACTGCTGGCACATCCGTGCAGTTAAAGCAAACGGACACATTCACTACCTGGGGCTCAAACGCCACACAAGAGCTGGACGGCACACAGTGCCCTCTCACCAAAGTTACAACGAACGTGAGTGCACAATGAGACCTGCGATACCTTACAGAGTTGACGCTCTCCTTTAACGCCTGCTTCCTCACTAGGGCGGCATTCTTCACTTTACTACTGGAAAACGCTGGACTTTTACTCGAGGCCAGGGGTCACATTTCTGTCGCTGGCAATCTCCGGAGTGCTCTTGGAGACGCTCCCAGCAAAGAACTGAGACCAGCGAGCCTCATACGAGTAAACTCACACTTCTTTTCTGAGGCCCGCTGGAGCAAAGGAAAGACGGGCCCGAGGAGTGTGTCTCAGGCACCCTTCGACCCGCATCTCATCCACCCGCGGGGAAAATTACGTTTGGGCAGCGTCGCCCTGTTTCAAACGTGAGCTCATACAGTCAGTTATCCTCAGTAGTTTCTGACTACCTCAAGGAAACATCGGGAGAACAGTGCCTTTCCTCAGAGAAACTATTGGACACAGGGTCCCCTGCACTGCATCAACTGCCTACGAAGTGCAGTACCTGAGGTGGGCGTCAGTGACCAAGGCTCTGTCCCATACCTAGCCGTGTTAAGTGTGAAACATGTACCTTTCTTCAGGCTGCACTCACAGCCTAGCTCGCGCTTCTGCGAGAGTGCCGTCCTGAGTGTTTCCCTGGACTGAGTCGTTAGCACGGTGTGTTTCTGAAGCACAGGTCCGTTTCAGTCACTGAGGCCGATCGACTTGCAGGGAGGCTGCCCGGCGCTGCTCCCATGCGTCTCTGTTATGACTGGGACACTCTACCTCGGCCGCCAGCAAGCAACACGTGGCACTTGCTAGGAATGTGAAGAGTGGCTCTCATGGGCCTCTTTCCCCATGAGGCTCCTCAGAAGCCCCTGGCCGCTCCTCCGGCACAGAGCAGTCACCATGCGAAAGTGGTGCACGGCCGCCTCTCCTATGTGTCCCCGGAGGCATCGGAGAGTTCAGGCCATCCAGCGTGGCGCATGGATTCATGGCACCCCTGCACCCCCAACTCTGCTGACGTGAAACACTAGCCCTTACCTTGGGGCCTCAGGTCACCTTTCATTTGGCCGGAGCTGACTCTGCAGTGCAGTGGTATGAGTCCCTAGAAAGGCATTTGCCAGCACAGGATGGGCTTTGAGAGAACGCAGCCTTGTTGGCCCACAGCGACCACCCTGCAGTGGAGAGACGTTGGGCCGCTAGCGCTGTTCAGGCAGCTTGGAAGGCAGAAACGAGTCGCTCGCAAACGGGCAGAAGGCGTACTTTGCCATCAGTGTCCCACTTTCAAGCTTGATGACACAGCATGTTTATGTGAACATTCTGTCTAGCTATCTAGTACAAGGGAACAAGGGCCCCCTTCTGGTAAGAAAGGTTTTCAGGTGGGGAGTGCCATACGTGCAGGAGAGCGTTCCCCACACTGTGCAAAGTTTGGTACTTGGTGACTCGGGGTGGTCCCGAACGTCCGGCATTGTCCCGGGGAAAGCCGTCCATCGTTTTCTTTCAAGGCTGGACGTAAATATCTAGCTTCCAGGTTCCGAAGGGAGTCGTCCATGAGGAGTCCCCTGGTTTCACAGGGTACGCACTGTGGTGATTCTCAGAAGAGCCCAAGTCGCTCCTTGGGGCACACCAGCATGGAATGTAAGGCTGCTCAGAACTGCGTTCCTGAGGCCGTTTGCATGCTGAGCAAAAGGGAGGTGTCGAGGGAAGAGGGCAGCACTTTGCCTTTACTGCTGGCACATCCGTGCAGTTAAAGCAAACGGACACATTCACTACCTGGGGCTCAAACGCCACACAAGAGCTGGACGGCACACAGTGCCCTCTCACCAAAGTTACAACGAACGTGAGTGCACAATGAGACCTGCGATACCTTACAGAGTTGACGCTCTCCTTTAACGCCTGCTTCCTCACTAGGGCGACATTCTTCACTTTACTACTGGAAAACGCTGGACTTTTACTCGAGGCCAGGGAACACATTTCTGTCGCTGGCAATCTCCGGAGTGCTCTTGGAGACGCTCCCAGCAAAGAACTGAGACCAGCGAGCCTCATACGAGTAAACTCACACTTCTTTTCTGAGGCCTGCTGGAGCAAAGGAAAGACGGGCCCGAGGAGTGTGTCTCAGGCACCTTTCGACCCGCATCTCATCCACCCGGGGGGAAAATTACGTTTGGGCAGCGTCGCCCTGTTTCAAACGTGAGCTCATACAGTCAGTTATCCTCAGTAGTTTCTGACTACCTCAAGGAAACATCGGGAGAACAGTGCCTTTCCTCGGAGAAACTATTGGACACAGGGTCCCCTGCACTGCATCAACTGCATACGAAGTGCAGTACCTGAGGTGGGCCTCAGTGACCAAGGCTCTGTCCCATACCTAGCCGTGTTAAGTGTGCAAAATGTACCTTTCTTCAGGCTGCACTCACAGCCTAGCTCGCGCTTCTGCGAGAGTGCCGACCTGAGTGTTTCCCTGGACTGAGTCGTTAGCACGGTGTGTTTCTGAAGCACAGGTCCGTTTCAGTCACTGAGGCCGAGCGACTTGCAGGGAGGCTGCCCGGCGCTGCTCCCACGCGTCTCTGTTATGACTGGGACACTCTACCTCTGCCCCAGCAGGCAACACGTGGCCCTTGCTAGGAATGTGAAGAGTGGCTCCCATGGGCCTCTTTCCCCCAGAGGCTCCTCAGAAGCCCCTGGCCGCTCCTCTGGCACAGAGCAGTCACCATGCGAAAGTGGTGCACGGCCGCCTCTCCTATGTGTCCCCGGAGGCATCGGACAGTTCAGGCCATCCAGCGTGGCGCATGGATTCATGGCACCCCTGCACCCCCAACTCTGCTGACGTGAAACACTAGCCCTTACCTTGGGGCCTCAGGTCACCTTTCATTTGGCCGGAGCTGACTCTGCAGTGCAGTGGTATGAGTCCCTAGAAAGGCATTTGCCAGCACAGGATGGGCTTTGATAGAACGCAGCCTTGTTGGCCCACAGCGATTACCCTGCAGTGGAGAGACGTCGGGCCGCTAGCGCTGTTCAGGCAGCTTGGAAGGCAGAAACGAGTCGCTCGCAAACGGGCAGAAGGCGTACTTTGCCATCAGTGTCCCACTTTCAAGCTTGATGACACAGCATGTTTATGTGAACATTCTGTCTAGCTATCTAGTACAAGGGAACGAGGGCCCCCTTCTGGTAAGAAAGGTTTTCAGGTGGGGAGTGCCATACGTGCAGGAGAGCGTTCGAACCCACACTGTGCAAAGTTTGGTGCTTGGTGACTCGGGGTGGTCCCGAACGTCCGGCATTGTCCCGGGGAAAGCCGTCCATCATTTTCTTTCAGGCTGGACGTAAACATCTAGCTTCCAGGTGCCGAAGGGAGTCGTCCTTGAGGAGTCCCCTGGTTTCAAAGGGGACGCACCGTGGTGATTCTCAGAAGAGCCCAAATCGCTCCTAGGGGCACTCCAGCATGTAATGTAAGGCTGCTCAGAACTGCGTTCCTGAGCCCGTTTGCATGCTGAGCAACAGGGAGGTGTCGAGTGAAGAGGGCAGCACTTTGCATTTACTGCTGGCACATCCGTGCAGTTAAAGCAAACGGACACATTCACTACCTGGGGCTCAAACGCCACACAAGAGCTGGAGGGCACACAGTGCCCTCTCACCAAAGTTACAACGAACGTGAGTGCACAATGAGACCTGCGATACCTTACAGAGTTGACGCTCTCCTTTAACGCCTGCTTCCTCACTAGGGCGACATTCTTCACTTTACTACTGGAAAACGCTGGACTTTTACTCGAGGCCAGGGGTCACATTTCTGTCGCTGGCAATCTCCGGAGTGCTCTTGGAGACGCTCCCAGCAAAGAACTGAGACCAGCGAGCCTCATACGAGTAAACTCACACTTCTTTTCTGAGGCCCGCTGGAGCAAAGGAAAGACGGGCCCGAGGAGTGTGTCTCAGGCACCTTTCGACCCGCATCTCATCCACCCGTGGGGAAAATTACGTTTGGGCAGCATCGCCCTGTTTCAAACGTGAGCTCATACAGTCAGTTATCCTCAGTAGTTTCTGACTACCTCAAGGAAACATCGGGAGAACAGTGCCTTTCCTCGGAGAAACTATTGGACACAGGGTCCCCTGCACTGCATCAACTGCATACGAAGTGCAGTACCTGAGGTGGGCCTCAGTGACCAAGGCTCTGTCCCATACCTAGCCGTGTTAAGTGTGAAACATGTACCTTTCTTCAGGCTGCACTCACAGCCTAGCTCGCGCTTCTGCGAGAGTGCCGTCCTGAGTGTTTCCCTGGACTGAGTCGTTAGCACGGTGTGTTTCTGAAGCACAGGTCCGTTTCAGTCACTGAGGCCGAGCGACTTGCAGGGAGGATGCCCGGCTCTGCTCCCACGCTTCTCTGTTATGACTGGGACACTCTACCTCGGCCGCCAGCAAGCAACACGTGGCACTTGCTAGGAATGTGAAGAGTGGCTCCCATGGGCCTCTTTCCCCCAGAGGCTCCTCAGAAGCCCCTGGCCGCTCCTCCGGCACAGAGCAGTCACCATGCGAAAGTGGTGCACGGCCGCCTCTCCTATGTGTCCCCGGAGGCATCGGAGAGTTCAGGCCATCCAGCGTGGCGCATGGATTCATGGCACCCCTGCACCCCCAACTCTGCTGACGTGAAACACTAGCCCTTACCTTGGGGCCTCAGGTCACCTTTCATTTGGCCGGAGCTGACTCTGCAGTGCAGTGGTATGAGTCCCTAGAAAGGCATTTGCCAGCACAGGATAGGCTTTGAGAGAACGCAGCCTTGTTGGCCCACAGCGACCACCCTGCAGTGGAGAGACGTCGGGCCGCTAGCGCTGTTCAGGCAGCTTGGAAGGCAGAAACGAGTCGCTCGCAAACGGGCAGAAGGCGTACTTTGCCATCAGTGTCCCACTTTCAAGCTTGATGACACAGCATGTTTATGTGAACATTCTGTCTTGCTATCTAGTACAAGGGAACGAGGGCCCCCTTCTGGTAAGAAAGGTTTTCAGGTGGGGAGTGCCATACGTGCAGGAGAGCGTTCCCCACACTGTGCAAAGTTTGGTACTTGGTGACTCGGGGTGGTCCCGAACGTCCGGCATTGTCCCGGGGAAAGCCGTCCATCGTTTTCTTTCAGGCTGGACGTAAACATCTAGCTTCCAGGTTCCAAAGGGAGTCGTCCTTGAGGAGTCCCCTGGTTTCAAAGGGGACGCACCGTGGTGATTCTCAGAAGAGCCCAAATCGCTCCTAGGGGCACTCCAGCATGGAATGTAAGGCTGCTCAGAACTGCGTTCCTGAGCCCGTTTGCATGCTGAGCAACAGGGAGGTGTCGAGTGAAGAGGGCAGCACTTTGCCTTTACTGCTGGCACATCCGTGCAGTTAAAGCAAACGGACACATTCACTACCTGGGGCTCAAACGCCACACAAGAGCTGGACGGCACACAGTGCCCTCTCACCAAAGTTACATCGAACGTGAGTGCACAATGAGACCTGCGATACCTTACAGAGTTGACGCTCTCCTTTAACGCCTGCTTCCTCACTAGGGCGGCATTCTTCACTTTACTACTGGAAAACGCTGGACTTTTACTCGAGGCCAGGGGTCACATTTCTGTCGCTGGCAATCTCCGGAGTGCTCTTGGAGACGCTCCCAGCAAAGAACTGAGACCAGCGAGCCTCATACGAGTAAACTCACACTTCTTTTCTGAGGCCCGCTGGAGCAAAGGAAAGACGGGCCCGAGGAGTGTGTCTCAGGCACCCTTCGACCCGCATCTCATCCACCCGCGGGGAAAATTACGTTTGGGCAGCGTCGCCCTGTTTCAAACGTGAGCTCATACAGTCAGTTATCCTCAGTAGTTTCTGACTACCTCAAGGAAACATCGGGAGAACAGTGCCTTTCCTCGTAGAAACTATTGGACACAGGGTCCCCTGCACTGCATCAACTGCCTACGAAGTGCAGTACCTGAGGTGGGCCTCAGTGACCAAGGCTCTGTCCCATACCTAGCCGTGTTAAGTGTGAAACATGTACGTTTCTTCAGGCTGCACTCACAGCCTAGCTCGCGCTTCTGCGAGAGTGCCGTCCTGAGTGTTTCCCTGGACTGAGTCGTTAGCACGGTGTGTTTCTGAAGCACAGGTCCGTTTCAGTCACTGAGGCCGAGCGACTTGCAGGGAGGATGCCCGGCTCTGCTCCCATGCTTCTCTGTTATGACTGGGACACTCTACCTCGGCCGCCAACAAGCAACACGTGGCCCTTGCTAGGAATGTGAAGAGTGGCTCCCATGGGCCTCTTTCCCCCAGAGGCTCCTCAGAAGCCCCTGGCCGCTCCTCCGGCACAGAGCAGTCACCATGCGAAAGTGGTGCACGGCCGCCTCTCCTATGTGTCCCCGGAGGCATCGGAGAGTTCAGGCCATCCAGCGTGGCGCATGGATTCATGGCACCCCTGCACCCCCAACTCTGCTGACGTGAAACACTAGCCCTTACCTTGGGGCCTCAGGTCACCTTTCATTTGGCCGGAGCTGACTCTGCAGTGCAGTGGTATGAGTCCCTAGAAAGGCATTTGCCAGCACAGGATGGGCTTTGAGAGAACGCAGCCTTGTTGGCCCACAGCGATTACCCTGCAGTGGAGAGACGTCGGGCCGCTAGCGCTGTTCAGGCAGCTTGGAAGGCAGAAACGAGTCGCTCGCAAACGGGCAGAAGGCGTACTTTGCCATCAGTGTCCCACTTTCAAGCTTGATGACACAGCATGTTTATGTGAACATTCTGTCTAGCTATCTAGTACAAGGGAACGAGGGCCCCCTTCTGGTAAGAAAGGTTTTCAGGTGGGGAGTGCCATACGTGCAGGAGAGCGTTCGAACCCACACTGTGCAAAGTTTGGTGCTTGGTGACTCGGGGTGGTCCCGAACGTCCGGCATTGTCCCGGGGAAAGCCGTCCATCGTTTTCTTTCAGGCTGGACGTAAACATCTAGCTTCCAGGTGCCGAAGGGAGTCGTCCTTGAGGAGTCCCCTGGTTTCAAAGGGGACGCACCGTGGTGATTCTCAGAAGAGCCCAAATCGCTCCTAGGGGCACTCCAGCATGGAATGTAGGGCTGCTCAGAACTCCGTTCCTGAGCCCGTTTGCATGCTGAGCAACAGGGAGGTGTCGAGTGAAGAGGGCAGCACTTTGCCTTTACTGCTGGCACATCCGTGCAGTTAAAGCAAACGGACACATTCACTACCTGGGGCTCAAACGCCACACAAGAGCTGGACGGCACACAGTGCCCTCTCACCAAAGTTACAACGAACGTGAGTGCACAATGAGACCTGCGATACCTTACAGAGTTGACGCTCTCCTTTAACGCCTGCTTCCTCACTAGGGCGGCATTCTTCACTTTACTACTGGAAAACGCTGGACTTTTACTCGAGGCCAGGGGTCACATTTCTGTCGCTGGCAATCTCCGGAGTGCTCTTGGAGACGCTCCCAGCAAAGAACTGAGACCAGCGAGCCTCATACGAGTAAACTCACACTTCTTTTCTGAGGCCCGCTGGAGCAAAGGAAAGACGGGCCCGAGGAGTGTGTCTCAGGCACCCTTCGACCCGCATCTCATCCACCCGCGGGGAAAATTACGTTTGGGCAGCGTCGCCCTGTTTCAAACGTGAGCTCATACAGTCAGTTATCCTCAGTAGTTTCTGACTACCTCAAGGAAACATCGGCAGAACACTGCCTTTCCTCGGAGAAACTATTGGACACAGGGTCCCCTGCACTGCATCAACTGCATACGAAGTGCAGTACCTGAGGTGGGCCTCAGTGACCAAGGCTCTGTCCCATACCTAGCCGTGTTAAGTGTGAAACATGTACCTTTCTTCAGGCTGCACTCACAGCCTAGCTCGCGCTTCTGCGAGAGTGCCGTCCTGAGTGTTTCCCTGGACTGAGTCGTTAGCACGGTGTGTTTCTGAAGCACAGGTCCGTTTCAGTCACTGAGGCCGATCGACTTGCAGGGAGGCTGCCCGGCGCTGCTCCCATGCGTCTCTGTTATGACTGGGACACTCTACCTCGGCCGCCAGCAAGCAACACGTGGCACTTGCTAGGAATGTGAAGAGTGGCTCTCATGGGCCTCTTTCCCCATGAGGCTCCTCAGAAGCCCCTGGCCGCTCCTCCGGCACAGAGCAGTCACCATGCGAAAGTGGTGCACGGCCGCCTCTCCTATGTGTCCCCGGAGGCATCGGACAGTTCAGGCCATCCAGCGTGGCGCATGGATTCATGGCACCCCTGCACGCCCAACTCTGCTGACGTGAAACACTAGCCCTTACCTTGGGGCCTCAGGTCACCTTTCATTTGGCCGGAGCTGACTCTGCAGTGCAGTGGTATGAGTCCCTAGAAAGGCATTTGCCAGCACAGGATGGGCTTTGAGAGAACGCAGCCTTGTTGGCCCACAGCGACCACCCTGCAGTGGAGAGACGTTGGGCCGCTAGCGCTGTTCAGGCAGCTTGGAAGGCAGAAACGAGTCGCTCGCAAACGGGCAGAAGGCGTACTTTGCCATCAGTGTCCCACTTTCAAGCTTGATGACACAGCATGTTTATGTGAACATTCTGTCTAGCTATCTAGTACAAGGGAACAAGGGCCCCCTTCTGGTAAGAAAGGTTTTCAGGTGGGGAGTGCCATACGTGCAGGAGAGCGTTCCCCACACTGTGCAAAGTTTGGTACTTGGTGACTCGGGGTGGTCCCGAACGTCCGGCATTGTCCCGGGGAAAGCCGTCCATCGTTTTCTTTCAAGGCTGGACGTAAATATCTAGCTTCCAGGTTCCGAAGGGAGTCGTCCATGAGGAGTCCCCTGGTTTCACAGGGTACGCACTGTGGTGATTCTCAGAAGAGCCCAAGTCGCTCCTTGGGGCACACCAGCATGGAATGTAAGGCTGCTCAGAACTGCGTTCCTGAGGCCGTTTGCATGCTGAGCAAAAGGGAGGTGTCGAGGGAAGAGGGCAGCACTTTGCCTTTACTGCTGGCACATCCGTGCAGTTAAAGCAAACGGACACATTCACTACCTGGGGCTCAAACGCCACACAAGAGCTGGACGGCACACAGTGCCCTCTCACCAAAGTTACAACGAACGTGAGTGCACAATGAGACCTGCGATACCTTACAGAGTTGACGCTCTCCTTTAACGCCTGCTTCCTCACTAGGGCGACATTCTTCACTTTACTACTGGAAAACGCTGGACTTTTACTCGAGGCCAAGGGTCACATTTCTGTCGCTGGCAATCTCCGGAGTGCTCTTGGAGACGCTCCCAGCAAAGAACTGAGACCAGCGAGCCTCATACGAGTAAACTCACACTTCTTTTCTGAGGCCTGCTGGAGCAAAGGAAAGACGGGCCCGAGGAGTGTGTCTCAGGCACCTTTCGACCCGCATCTCATCCACCCGGGGGGAAAATTACGTTTGGGCAGCGTCGCCCTGTTTCAAACGTGAGCTCATACAGTCAGTTATCCTCAGTAGTTTCTGACTACCTCAAGGAAACATCGGGAGAACAGTGCCTTTCCTCGGAGAAACTATTGGACACAGGGTCCCCTGCACTGCATCAACTGCATACGAAGTGCAGTACCTGAGGTGGGCGTCAGTGACCAAGGCTCTGTCCCATACCTAGCCGTGTTAAGTGTGAAACATGTACCTTTCTTCAGGCTGCACTCACAGCCTAGCTCGCGCTTCTGCGAGAGTGCCGTCCTGAGTGTTTCCCTGGACTGAGTCGTTAGCACGGTGTGTTTCTGAAGCACAGGTCCGTTTCAGTCACTGAGGCCGAGCGACTTGCAGGGAGGCTGCCCGGCGCTGCTCCCACGCGTCTCTGTTATGACTGGGACACTCTACCTCGGCCGCCAGCAAGCAACACGTGGCCCTTGCTAGGAATGTGAAGAGTGGCTCCCATGGGCCTCTTTCCCCCAGAGGCTCCTCAGAAGCCCCTGGCCGCTCCTCCGGCACAGAGCAGTCACCATGCGAAAGTGGTGCACGGCCGCCTCTCCTATGTGTCCCCGGAGGCATTGGAGAGTTCAGGCCATCCAGCGTGGCGCATGGATTCATGGCACCCCTGCACCCCCAACTCTGCTGACGTGAAACACTAGCCCTTACCTTGGGGCCTCAGGTCACCTTTCATTTGGCCGGAGCTGACTCTGCAGTGCAGTGGTATGAGTCCCTAGAAAGGCATTTGCCAGCACAGGATGGGCTTTGAGAGAACGCAGCCTTGTTGGCCCACAGCGATTACCCTGCAGTGGAGAGACGTCGGGCCGCTAGCGCTGTTCAGGCAGCTTGGAAGGCAGAAACGAGTCGCTCGCAAACGGGCAGAAGGCGTACTTTGCCATCAGTGTCCCACTTTCAAGCTTGATGACACAGCATGTTTATGTGAACATTCTGTCTTGCTATCTAGTACAAGGGAACGAGGGCCCCCTTCTGGTAAGAAAGGTTTTCAGGTGGGGAGTGCCATACGTGCAGGAGAGCGTTCCCCACACTGTGCAAAGTTTGGTACTTGGTGACTCGGGGTGGTCCCGAACGTCCGGCATTGTCCCGGGGAAAGCCGTCCATCGTTTTCTTTCAGGCTGGACGTAAACATCTAGCTTCCAGGTGCCGAAGGGAGTCGTCCTTGAGGAGTCCCCTGGTTTCAAAGGGGACGCACCGTGGTGATTCTCAGAAGAGCCCAAATCGCTCCTAGGGGCACTCCAGCATGGAATGTAGGGCTGCTCAGAACTCCGTTCCTGAGCCCGTTTGCATGCTGAGCAACAGGGAGGTGTCGAGTGAAGAGGGCAGCACTTTGCCTTTACTGCTGGCACATCCGTGCAGTTAAAGCAAACGGACACATTCACTACCTGGGGCTCAAACGCCACACAAGAGCTGGACGGCACACAGTGCCCTCTCACCAAAGTTACAACGAACGTGAGTGCACAATGAGACCTGCGATACCTTACAGAGTTGACGCTCTCCTTTAACGCCTGCTTCCTCACTAGGGCGGCATTCTTCACTTTACTACTGGAAAACGCTGGACTTTTACTCGAGGCCAGGGGTCACATTTCTGTCGCTGGCAATCTCCGGAGTGCTCTTGGAGACGCTCCCAGCAAAGAACTGAGACCAGCGAGCCTCATACGAGTAAACTCACACTTCTTTTCTGAGGCCCGCTGGAGCAAAGGAAAGACGGGCCCGAGGAGTGTGTCTCAGGCACCCTTCGACCCGCATCTCATCCACCCGCGGGGAAAATTACGTTTGGGCAGCGTCGCCCTGTTTCAAACGTGAGCTCATACAGTCAGTTATCCTCAGTAGTTTCTGACTACCTCAAGGAAACATCGGGAGAACAGTGCCTTTCCTCGGAGAAACTATTGGACACAGGGTCCCCTGCACTGCATCAACTGCATACGAAGTGCAGTACCTGAGGTGGGCCTCAGTGACCAAGGCTCTGTCCCATACCTAGCCGTGTTAAGTGTGAAACATGTACCTTTCTTCAGGCTGTACTCACAGCCTAGCTCGCGCTTCTGCGAGAGTGCCGTCCTGAGTGTTTCCCTGGACTGAGTCGTTAGCACGGTGTGTTTCTGAAGCACAGGTCCGTTTCAGTCACTGAGGCCGAGCGACTTGCAGGGAGGATGCCCGGCTCTGCTCCCACGCTTCTCTGTTATGACTGGGACACTCTACCTCGGCCGCCAGCAAGCAACACGTGGCCCTTGCTAGGAATGTGAAGAGTGGCTCCCATGGGCCTCTTTCCCCCAGAGGCTCCTCAGAAGCCCCTGGCCGCTCCTCCGGCACAGAGCAGTCACCATGCGAAAGTGGTGCACGGCCGCCTCTCCTATGTGTCCCCGGAGGCATCGGAGAGTTCAGGCCATCCAGCGTGGCGCATGGATTCATGGCACCCCTGCACCCCCAACTCTGCTGACGTGAAACACTAGCCCTTACCTTGGGGCCTCAGGTCACCTTTCATTTGGCCGGAGCTGACTCTGCAGTGCAGTGGTATGAGTCCCTAGAAAGGCATTTGCCAGCACAGGATGGGCTTTGAGAGAACGCAGCCTTGTTGGCCCACAGCGATTACCCTGCAGTGGAGAGACGTCGGGCCGCTAGCGCTGTTCAGGCAGCTTGGAAGGCAGAAACGAGTCGCTCGCAAACGGGCAGAAGGCGTACTTTGCCATCAGTGTCCCACTTTCAAGCTTGATGACACAGCATGTTTATGTGAACATTCTGTCTTGCTATCTAGTACAAGGGAACGAGGGCCCCCTTCTGGTAAGAAAGGTTTTCAGGTGGGGAGTGCCATACGTGCAGGAGAGCGTTCCCCACACTGTGCAAAATTTGGTACTTGGTGACTCGGGGTGGTCCCGAACGTCCGGCATTGTCCCGGGGAAAGCCGTCCATCGTTTTCTTTCAGGCTGGACGTAAACATCTAGCTTCCAGGTGCCGAAGGGAGTCGTCCTTGAGGAGTCCCCTGGTTTCAAAGGGGACGCACCGTGGTGATTCTCAGAAGAGCCCAAATCGCTCCTAGGGGCACTCCAGCATGGAATGTAGGGCTGCTCAGAACTCCGTTCCTGAGCCCGTTTGCATGCTGAGCAACAGGGAGGTGTCGAGTGAAGAGGGCAGCACTTTGCCTTTACTGCTGGCACATTCGTGCAGTTAAAGCAAACGGACACATTCACTACCTGGGGCTCAAACGCCACACAAGAGCTGGACGGCACACAGTGCCCTCTCACCAAAGTTACAACGAACGTGAGTGCACAATGAGACCTGCGATGCCTTACAGAGTTGACGCTCTCCTTTAACGCCTGCTTCCTCACTAGGGCGGCATTCTTCACTTTACTACTGGAAAACGCTGGACTTTTACTCGAGGCCAGGGGTCACATTTCTGTCGCTGGCAATCTCCGGAGTGCTCTTGGAGACGCTCCCAGCAAAGAACTGAGACCAGCGAGCCTCATACGAGTAAACTCACACTTCTTCTCTGAGGCCCGCTGGAGCAAAGGAAAGACGGGCCCGAGAAGTGTGTCTCAGGCACCCTTCGACCCGCATCTCATCCACCCGGGGGGAAAATTACGTTTGGGCAGCGTCGCCCTGTTTCAAACGTGAGCTCATACAGTCAGTTATCCTCAGTAGTTTCTGACTACCTCAAGGAAACATCGGGAGAACAGTGCCTTTCCTCGGAGAAACTATTGGACACAGGGTCCCCTGCACTGCATCAACTGCATACGAAGTGCAGTACCTGAGGTGGGCCTCAGTGACCAAGGCTCTGTCCCATACCTAGCCGTGTTAAGTGTGAAACATGTACCTTTCTTCAGGCTGCACTCACAGCCTAGCTCGCGCTTCTGCGAGAGTGCCGTCCTGAGTGTTTCCCTGGACTGAGTCGTTAGCAAGGTGTGCTTCTGAAGCACAGGTCCGTTTCAGTCTCTGAGGCCGATCGACTTGCAGGGAGGCTGCCCGGCTCTGCTCCCACGCTTCTCTGTTATGACTGGGACACTCTACCTCGGCCGCCAGCAAGCAACACGTGGCACTTGCTAGGAATGTGAAGAGTGGCTTCCATGGGCCTCTTTCCCCCAGAGGCTCCTCAGAAGCCCCTGGCCGCTCCTCCGGCACAGAGCAGTCACCATGCGAAAGTGGTGCACGGCCGCCTCTCCTATGTGTCCCCGGAGGCATCGGAGAGTTCAGGCCATCCAGCGTGGCGCATGGATTCATGGCACCCCTGCACCCCCAACTCTGCTGACGTGAAACACTAGCCCTTACCTTGGGGCCTCAGGTCACCTTTCATTTGGCCGGAGCTGACTCTGCAGTGCAGTGGTATGAGTCCCTAGAAAGGCATTTGCCAGCACAGGATGGGCTTTGAGAGAACGCAGCCTTGATGGCCCACAGCGATTACCCTGCAGTGGAGAGACGTCGGGCCGCTAGCGCTGTTCAGGCAGCTTGGAAGGCAGAAACGAGTCGCTCGCAAACGGGCAGAAGGCGTACTTTGCCATCAGTGTCCCACTTTCAAGCTTGATGACACAGCATGTTTATGTGAACATTCTGTCTTGCTATCTAGTACAAGGGAACGAGGGCCCCCTTCTGGTAAGAAAGGTTTTCAGGTGGGGAGTGCCATACGTGCAGGAGAGCGTTCCCCACACTGTGCAAAGTTTGGTACTTGGTGACTCGGGGTGGTCCCGAACGTCCGGCATTGTCCCGGGGAAAGCCGTCCATCGTTTTCTTTCAGGCTGGACGTAAACATCTAGCTTCCAGGTTCCGAAGGGAGTCGTCCTTGAGGAGTCCCCTGGTTTCAAAGGGGACGCACCGTGGTGATTCTCAGAAGAGCCCAAATCGCTCCTAGGGGCACTCCAGCATGGAATGTAAGGGTGCTCAGAACTGCGTTCCTGAGCCCGTTTGCATGCTGAATAAACGGGAGGTGTCGAGTGAAGAGGGCAGCACTTTGCCTTTACTGCTGGCACATCCGTGCAGTTAAAGCAAACGGACACATTCACTACCTGGGGCTCAAACGCCACACAAGAGCTGGACGGCACACAGTGCCCTCTCACCAAAGTTACAACGAACGTGAGTGCACAATGAGACCTGCGATACCTTACAGAGTTGACGCTCTCCTTTAACGCCTGCTTCCTCACTAGGGCGGCATTCTTCACTTTACTACTGGAAAACGCTGGACTTTTACTCGAGGCCAGGGGTCACATTTCTGTCGCTGGCAATCTCCGGAGTGCTCTTGGAGACGCTCCCAGCAAAGAACTGAGACCAGCGAGCCTCATACGAGTAAACTCACACTTCTTTTCTGAGGCCCGCTGGAGCAAAGGAAAGACGGGCCCGAGGAGTGTGTCTCAGGCACCCTTCGACCCGCATCTCATCCACCCGCGGGGAAAATTACGTTTGGGCAGCGTCGCCCTGTTTCAAACGTGAGCTCATACAGTCAGTTATCCTCAGTAGTTTCTGACTACCTCAAGGAAACATCGGGAGAACAGTGCCTTTCCTCGGAGAAACTATTGGACACAGGGTCCCCTGCACTGCATCAACTGCCTACGAAGTGCAGTACCTGAGGTGGGCGTCAGTGACCAAGGCTCTGTCCCATACCTAGCCGTGTTAAGTGTGAAACATGTACCTTTCTTCAGGCTGCACTCACAGCCTAGCTCGCGCTTCTGCGAGAGTGCCGTCCTGAGTGTTTCCCTGGACTGAGTCGTTAGCACGGTGTGTTTCTGAAGCACAGGTCCGTTTCAGTCACTGAGGCCGATCGACTTGCAGGGAGGCTGCCCGGCGCTGCTCCCATGCGTCTCTGTTATGACTGGGACACTCTACCTCGGCCGCCAGCAAGCAACACGTGGCACTTGCTAGGAATGTGAAGAGTGGCTCTCATGGGCCTCTTTCCCCATGAGGCTCCTCAGAAGCCCCTGGCCGCTCCTCCGGCACAGAGCAGTCACCATGCGAAAGTGGTGCACGGCCGCCTCTCCTATGTGTCCCCGGAGGCATCGGACAGTTCAGGCCATCCAGCGTGGCGCATGGATTCATGGCACCCCTGCACCCCCAACTCTGCTGACGTGAAACACTAGCCCTTACCTTGGGGCCTCAGGTCACCTTTCATTTGGCCGGAGCTGACTCTGCAGTGCAGTGGTATGAGTCCCTAGAAAGGCATTTGCCAGCACAGGATGGGCTTTGAGAGAACGCAGCCTTGTTGGCCCACAGCGACCACCATGCAGTGGAGAGACGTCGGGCCGCTAGCGCTGTTCAGGCAGCTTGGAAGGCAGAAACGAGTCGCTCGCAAACGGGCAGAAGGCGTACTTTGCCATCAGTGTCCCACTTTCAAGCTTGATGACACAGCATGTTTATGTGAACATTCTGTCTAGCTATCTAGTACAAGGGAACAAGGGCCCCCTTCTGGTAAGAAAGGTTTTCAGGTGGGGAGTGCCATACGTGCAGGAGAGCGTTCCCCACACTGTGCAAAGTTTGGTACTTGGTGACTCGGGGTGGTCCCGAACGTCCGGCATTGTCCCGGGGAAAGCCGTCCATCGTTTTCTTTCAAGGCTGGACGTAAATATCTAGCTTCCAGGTTCCGAAGGGAGTCGTCCTTGAGGAGTCCCCTGGTTTCACTGGGGACGCACTGTGGTGATTCTCAGAAGAGCCCAAGTCGCTCCTTGGGGCACACCAGCATGGAATGTAAGGCTGCTCAGAACTGCGTTCCTGAGGCCGTTTGCATGCTGAGCAAAAGGGAGGTGTCGAGGGAAGAGGGCAGCACTTTGCCTTTACTGCTGGCACATCCGTGCAGTTAAAGCAAACGGACACATTCACTACCTGGGGCTCAAACGCCACACAAGAGCTGGACGGCACACAGTGCCCTCTCACCAAAGTTACAACGAACGTGAGTGCACAATGAGACCTGCGATACCTTACAGAGTTGACGCTCTCCTTTAACGCCTGCTTCCTCACTAGGGCGACATTCTTCACTTTACTACTGGAAAACGCTGGACTTTTACTCGAGGCCAGGGAACACATTTCTGTCGCTGGCAATCTCCGGAGTGCTCTTGGAGACGCTCCCAGCAAAGAACTGAGACCAGCGAGCCTCATACGAGTAAACTCACACTTCTTTTCTGAGGCCTGCTGGAGCAAAGGAAAGACGGGCCCGAGGAGTGTGTCTCAGGCACCTTTCGACCCGCATCTCATCCACCCGGGGGGAAAATTACGTTTGGGCAGCGTCGCCCTGTTTCAAACGTGAGCTCATACAGTCAGTTATCCTCAGTAGTTTCTGACTACCTCAAGGAAACATCGGCAGAACACTGCCTTTCCTCGGAGAAACTATTGGACACAGGGTCCCCTGCACTGCATCAACTGCATACGAAGTGCAGTACCTGAGGTGGGCCTCAGTGACCAAGGCTCTGTCCCATACCTAGCCGTGTTAAGTGTGCAAAATGTACCTTTCTTCAGGCTGTACTCACAGCCTAGCTCGCGCTTCTGCGAGAGTGCCGTCCTGAGTGTTTCCCTGGACTGAGTCGTTAGCACGGTGTGTTTCTGAAGCACAGGTCCGTTTCAGTCACTGAGGCCGAGCGACTTGCAGGGAGGCTGCCCGGCGCTGCTCCCACGCGTCTCTGTTATGACTGGGACACTCTACCTCTGCCCCAGCAGGCAACACGTGGCCCTTGCTAGGAATGTGAAGAGTGGCTCCCATGGGCCTCTTTCCCCCAGAGGCTCCTCAGAAGCCCCTGGCCGCTCCTCTGGCACAGAGCAGTCACCATGCGAAAGTGGTGCACGGCCGCCTCTCCTATGTGTCCCCGGAGGCATCGGACAGTTCAGGCCATCCAGCGTGGCGCATGGATTCATGGCACCCCTGCACCCCTAACTCTGCTGACGTGAAACACTAGCCCTTACCTTGGGGCCTCAGGTCACCTTTCATTTGGCCGGAGCTGACTCTGCAGTGCAGTGGTATGAGTCCCTAGAAAGGCATTTGCCAGCACAGGATGGGCTTTGAGAGAACGCAGCCTTGTTGGCCCACAGCGATTACCCTGCAGTGGAGAGACGTCGGGCCGCTAGCGCTGTTCAGGCAGCTTGGAAGGCAGAAACGAGTCGCTCGCAAACGGGCAGAAGGCGTACTTTGCCATCAGTGTCCCACTTTCAAGCTTGATGACACAGCATGTTTATGTGAACATTCTGTCTAGCTATCTAGTACAAGGGAACGAGGGCCCCCTTCTGGTAAGAAAGGTTTTCAGGTGGGGAGTGCCATACGTGCAGGAGAGCGTTCGAACCCACACTGTGCAAAGTTTGGTGCTTGGTGACTCGGGGTGGTCCCGAACGTCCGGCATTGTCCCGGGGAAAGCCGTCCATCGTTTTCTTTCAGGCTGGACGTAAACATCTAGCTTCCAGGTGCCGAAGGGAGTCGTCCTTGAGGAGTCCCCTGGTTTCAAAGGGGACGCACCGTGGTGATTCTCAGAAGAGCCCAAATCGCTCCTAGGGGCACTCCAGCATGGAATGTAAGGCTGCTCAGAACTGCGTTCCTGAGCCCGTTTGCATGCTGAGCAACAGGGAGGTGTCGAGTGAAGAGGGCAGCACTTTGCATTTACTGCTGGCACATCCGTGCAGTTAAAGCAAACGGACACATTCACTACCTGGGGCTCAAACGCCACACAAGAGCTGGACGGCACACAGTGCCCTCTCACCAAAGTTACAACGAACGTGAGTGCACAATGAGACCTGCGATACCTTACAGAGTTGACGCTCTCCTTTAACGCCTGCTTCCTCACTAGGGCGACATTCTTCACTTTACTACTGGAAAACGCTGGACTTTTACTCGAGGCCAGGGGTCACATTTCTGTCGCTGGCAATCTCCGGAGTGCTCTTGGAGACGCTCCCAGCAAAGAACTGAGACCAGCGAGCCTCATACGAGTAAACTCACACTTCTTTTCTGAGGCCCGCTGGAGCAAAGGAAAGACGGGCCCGAGGAGTGTGTCTCAGGCACCTTTCGACCCGCATCTCATCCACCCGCGGGGAAAATTACGTTTGGGCAGCGTCGCCCTGTTTCAAACGTGAGCTCATACAGTCAGTTATCCTCAGTAGTTTCTGACTACCTCAAGGAAACATCGGGAGAACAGTGCCTTTCCTTGGAGAAACTATTGGACACAGGGTCCCCTGCACTGCATCAACTGCATACGAAGTGCAGTACCTGAGGTGGGCCTCAGTGACCAAGGCTCTGTCCCATACCTAGCCGTGTTAAGTGTGAAACATGTACCTTTCTTCAGGCTGCACTCACAGCCTAGCTCGCGCTTCTGCGAGAGTGCCGTCCTGAGTGTTTCCCTGGACTGAGTCGTTAGCACGGTGTGTTTCTGAAGCACAGGTCCGTTTCAGTCACTGAGGCCGAGCGACTTGCAGGGAGGATGCCCGGCTCTGCTCCCACGCTTCTCTGTTATGACTGGGACACTCTACCTCGGCCGCCAGCAAGCAACACGTGGCCCTTGCTAGGAATGTGAAGAGTGGCTCCCATGGGCCTCTTTCCCCCAGAGGCTCCTCAGAAGCCCCTGGCCGCTCCTCTGGCACAGAGCAGTCACCATGCGAAAGTGGTGCACGGCCGCCTCTCCTATGTGTCCCCGGAGGCATCGGAGAGTTCAGGCCATCCAGCGTGGCGCATGGATTCATGGCACCCCTGCACCCCCAACTCTGCTGACGTGAAACACTAGCCCTTACCTTGGGGCCTCAGGTCACCTTTCATTTGGCCGGAGCTGACTCTGCAGTGCAGTGGTATGAGTCCCTAGAAAGGCATTTGCCAGCACAGGATGGGCTTTGAGAGAACGCAGCCTTGTTGGCCCACAGCGATTACCCTGCAGTGGAGAGACGTCGGGCCGCTAGCGCTGTTCAGGCAGCTTGGAAGGCAGAAACGAGTCGCTCGCAAACGGGCAGAAGGCGTACTTTGCCATCAGTGTCCCACTTTCAAGCTTGATGACACAGCATGTTTATGTGAACATTCTGTCTTGCTATCTAGTACAAGGGAACGAGGGCCCCCTTCTGGTAAGAAAGGTTTTCAGGTGGGGAGTGCCATACGTGCAGGAGAGCGTTCCCCACACTGTGCAAAGTTTGGTACTTGGTGACTCGGGGTGGTCCCGAACGTCCGGCATTGTCCCGGGGAAAGCCGTCCATCGTTTTCTTTCAGGCTGGACGTAAACATCTAGCTTCCAGGTGCCGAAGGGAGTCGTCCTTGAGGAGTCCCCTGGTTTCAAAGGGGACGCACCGTGGTGATTCTCAGAAGAGCCCAAATCGCTCCTAGGGGCACTCCAGCATGGAATGTAGGGCTGCTCAGAACTCCGTTCCTGAGCCCGTTTGCATGCTGAGCAACAGGGAGGTGTCGAGTGAAGAGGGCAGCACTTTGCCTTTACTGCTGGCACATCCGTGCAGTTAAAGCAAACGGACACATTCACTACCTGGGGCTCAAACGCCACACAAGAGCTGGACGGCACACAGTGCCCTCTCACCAAAGTTACAACGAACGTGAGTGCACAATGAGACCTGCGATACCTTACAGAGTTGACGCTCTCCTTTAACGCCTGCTTCCTCACTAGGGCGGCATTCTTCACTTTACTACTGGAAAACGCTGGACTTTTACTCGAGGCCAGGGGTCACATTTCTGTCGCTGGCAATCTCCGGAGTGCTCTTGGAGACGCTCCCAGCAAAGAACTGAGACCAGCGAGCCTCATACGAGTAAACTCACACTTCTTTTCTGAGGCCCGCTGGAGCAAAGGAAAGACGGGCCCGAGGAGTGTGTCTCAGGCACCCTTCGACCCGCATCTCATCCACCCGGGGGGAAAATTACGTTTGGGCAGCGTCGCCCTGTTTCAAACGTGAGCTCATACAGTCAGTTATCCTCAGTAGTTTCTGACTACCTCAAGGAAACATCGGCAGAACAGTGCCTTTCCTCGGAGAAACTATTGGACACAGGGTCCCCTGCACTGCATCAACTGCATACGAAGTGCAGTACCTGAGGTGGGCCTCAGTGACCAAGGCTCTGTCCCATACCTAGCCGTGTTAAGTGTGAAACATGTACCTTTCTTCAGGCTGCACTCACAGCCTAGCTCGCGCTTCTGCGAGAGTGCCGTCCTGAGTGTTTCCCTGGACTGAGTCGTTAGCAAGGTGTGCTTCTGAAGCACAGGTCCGTTTCAGTCTCTGAGGCCGATCGACTTGCAGGGAGGCTGCCCGGCTCTGCTCCCACGCTTCTCTGTTATGACTGGGACACTCTACCTCGGCCGCCAGCAAGCAACACGTGGCACTTGCTAGGAATGTGAAGAGTGGCTCCCATGGGCCTCTTTCCCCCAGAGGCTCCTCAGAAGCCCCTGGCCGCTCCTCCGGCACAGAGCAGTCACCATGCGAAAGTGGTGCACGGCCGCCTCTCCTATGTGTCCCCGGAGGCATCGGACAGTTCAGGCCATCCAGCGTGGCGCATGGATTCATGGCACCCCTGCACCCCCAACTCTGCTGACGTGAAACACTAGCCCTTACCTTGGGGCCTCAGGTCACCTTTCATTTGGCCGGAGCTGACTCTGCAGTGCAGTGGTATGAGTCCCTAGAAAGGCATTTGCCAGCACAGGATAGGCTTTGAGAGAACGCAGCCTTGTTGGCCCACAGCGACCACCCTGCAGTGGAGAGACGTCGGGCCGCTAGCGCTGTTCAGGCAGCTTGGAAGGCAGAAACGAGTCGCTCGCAAACGGGCAGAAGGCGTACTTTGCCATCAGTGTCCCACTTTCAAGCTTGATGACACAGCATGTTTATGTGAACATTCTGTCTTGCTATCTAGTACAAGGGAACGAGGGCCCCCTTCTGGTAAGAAAGGTTTTCAGGTGGGGAGTGCCATAAGTGCAGGAGAGCGTTCCCCACACTGTGCAAAGTTTGGTACTTGGTGACTCGGGGTGGTCCCGAACGTCCGGCATTGTCCCGGGGAAAGCCGTCCATCGTTTTCTTTCAGGCTGGACGTAAACATCTAGCTTCCAGGTTCCAAAGGGAGTCGTCCTTGAGGAGTCCCCTGGTTTCAAAGGGGACGCACCGTGGTGATTCTCAGAAGAGCCCAAATCGCTCCTAGGGGCACACCAGCATGGAATGTAAGGCTGCTCAGAACTGCGTTCCTGAGCCCGTTTGCATGCTGAGCAACAGGGAGGTGTCGAGTGAAGAGGGCAGCACTTTGCCTTTACTGCTGGCACATCCGTGCAGTTAAAGCAAACGGACACATTCACTACCTGGGGCTCAAACGCCACACAAGAGCTGGACGGCACACAGTGCCCTCTCACCAAAGTTACATCGAACGTGATTGCACAATGAGACCTGCGATACCTTACAGAGTTGACGCTCTCCTTTAACGCCTGCTTCCTCACTAGGGCGGCATTCTTCACTTTACTACTGGAAAACGCTGGAGTTTTACTCGAGGCCAGGGGTCACATTTCTGTCGCTGGCAATCTCCGGAGTGCTCTTGGAGACGCTCCCAGCAAAGAACTGAGACCAGCGAGCCTCATACGAGTAAACTCACACTTCTTTTCTGAGGCCCGCTGGAGCAAAGGAAAGACGGGCCCGAGGAGTGTGTCTCAGGCACCCTTCGACCCGCATCTCATCCACCCGCGGGGAAAATTACGTTTGGGCAGCGTCGCCCTGTTTCAAACGTGAGCTCATACAGTCAGTTATCCTCAGTAGTTTCTGACTACCTCAAGGAAACATCGGGAGAACAGTGCCTTTCCTCGTAGAAACTATTGGACACAGGGTCCCCTGCACTGCATCAACTGCCTACGAAGTGCAGTACCTGAGGTGGGCCTCAGTGACCAAGGCTCTGTCCCATACCTAGCCGTGTTAAGTGTGAAACATGTACCTTTCTTCAGGCTGCACTCACAGCCTAGCTCGCGCTTCTGCGAGAGTGCCGTCCTGAGTGTTTCCCTGGACTGAGTCGTTAGCACGGTGTGTTTCTGAAGCACAGGTCCGTTTCAGTCACTGAGGCCGAGCGACTTGCAGGGAGGATGCCCGGCTCTGCTCCCATGCTTCTCTGTTATGACTGGGACACTCTACCTAGGCCGCCAACAAGCAACACGTGGCCCTTGCTAGGAATGTGAAGAGTGGCTCCCATGGGCCTCTTTCCCCCAGAGGCTCCTCAGAAGCCCCTGGCCGCTCCTCCGGCACAGAGCAGTCACCATGCGAAAGTGGTGCACGGCCGCCTCTCCTATGTGTCCCCGGAGGCATCGGAGAGTTCAGGCCATCCAGCGTGGCGCATGGATTCATGGCACCCCTGCACCCCCAACTCTGCTGACGTGAAACACTAGCCCTTACCTTGGGGCCTCAGGTCACCTTTCATTTGGCCGGAGCTGACTCTGCAGTGCAGTGGTATGAGTCCCTAGAAAGGCATTTGCCAGCACAGGATGGGCTTTGAGAGAACGCAGCCTTGTTGGCCCACAGCGATTACCCTGCAGTGGAGAGACGTCGGGCCGCTAGCGCTGTTCAGGCAGCTTGGAAGGCAGAAACGAGTCGCTCGCAAACGGGCAGAAGGCGTACTTTGCCATCAGTGTCCCACTTTCAAGCTTGATGACACAGCATGTTTATGTGAACATTCTGTCTAGCTATCTAGTACAAGGGAACGAGGGCCCCCTTCTGGTAAGAAAGGTTTTCAGGTGGGGAGTGCCATACGTGCAGGAGAGCGTTCGAACCCACACTGTGCAAAGTTTGGTGCTTGGTGACTCGGGGTGGTCCCGAACGTCCGGCATTGTCCCGGGGAAAGCCGTCCATCGTTTTCTTTCAGGCTGGACGTAAACATCTAGCTTCCAGGTGCCGAAGGGAGTCGTCCTTGAGGAGTCCCCTGGTTTCAAAGGGGACGCACCGTGGTGATTCTCAGAAGAGCCCAAATCGCTCCTAGGGGCACTCCAGCATGGAATGTAAGGCTGCTCAGAACTGCGTTTCTGAGCCCGTTTGCATGCTGAGCAACAGGGAGGTGTCGAGTGAAGAGGGCAGCACTTTGCCTTTACTGCTGGCACATCCGTGCAGTTAAAGCAAACGGACACATTCACTACCTGGGGCTCAAACGCCACACAAGAGCTGGACGGCACACAGTGCCCTCTCACCAAAGTTACAACGAACGTGAGTGCACAATGAGACCTGCGATACCTTACAGAGTTGACGCTCTCCTTTAACGCCTGCTTCCTCACTAGGGCGGCATTCTTCACTTTACTACTGGAAAACGCTGGACTTTTACTCGAGGCCAGGGGTCACATTTCTGTCGCTGGCAATCTCCGGAGTGCTCTTGGAGACGCTCCCAGCAAAGAACTGAGACCAGCGAGCCTCATACGAGTAAACTCACACTTCTTTTCTGAGGCCCGCTGGAGCAAAGGAAAGACGGGCCCGAGGAGTGTGTCTCAGGCACCCTTCGACCCGCATCTCATCCACCCGCGGGGAAAATTACGTTTGGGCAGCGTCGCCCTGTTTCAAACGTGAGCTCATACAGTCAGTTATCCTCAGTAGTTTCTGACTACCTCAAGGAAACATCGGCAGAACACTGCCTTTCCTCGGAGAAACTATTGGACACAGGGTCCCCTGCACTGCATCAACTGCATACGAAGTGCAGTACCTGAGGTGGGCCTCAGTGACCAAGGCTCTGTCCCATACCTAGCCGTGTTAAGTGTGAAACATGTACCTTTCTTCAGGCTGCACTCACAGCCTAGCTCGCGCTTCTGCGAGAGTGCCGTCCTGAGTGTTTCCCTGGACTGAGTCGTTAGCACGGTGTGTTTCTGAAGCACAGGTCCGTTTCAGTCACTGAGGCCGATCGACTTGCAGGGAGGCTGCCCGGCGCTGCTCCCATGCGTCTCTGTTATGACTGGGACACTCTACCTCGGCCGCCAGCAAGCAACACGTGGCACTTGCTAGGAATGTGAAGAGTGGCTCTCATGGGCCTCTTTCCCCATGAGGCTCCTCAGAAGCCCCTGGCCGCTCCTCCGGCACAGAGCAGTCACCATGCGAAAGTGGTGCACGGCCGCCTCTCCTATGTGTCCCCGGAGGCATCGGACAGTTCAGGCCATCCAGCGTGGCGCATGGATTCATGGCACCCCTGCACCCCCAACTCTGCTGACGTGAAACACTAGCCCTTACCTTGGGGCCTCAGGTCACCTTTCATTTGGCCGGAGCTGACTCTGCAGTGCAGTGGTATGAGTCCCTAGAAAGGCATTTGCCAGCACAGGATGGGCTTTGAGAGAACGCAGCCTTGTTGGCCCACAGCGACCACCCTGCAGTGGAGAGACGTCGGGCCGCTAGCGCTGTTCAGGCAGCTTGGAAGGCAGAAACGAGTCGCTCGCAAACGGGCAGAAGGCGTACTTTGCCATCAGTGTCCCACTTTCAAGCTTGATGACACAGCATGTTTATGTGAACATTCTGTCTAGCTATCTAGTACAAGGGAACGAGGGCCCCCTTCTGGTAAGAAAGGTTTTCAGGTGGGGAGTGCCATACGTGCAGGAGAGCGTTCCCCACACTGTGCAAAGTTTGGTACTTGGTGACTTGGGGTGGTCCCGAACGTCCGGCATTGTCCCGGGGAAAGCCGTCCATCGTTTTCTTTCAAGGCTGGACGTAAATATCTAGCTTCCAGGTTCCGAAGGGAGTCGTCCTTGAGGAGTCCCCTGGTTTCACTGGGGACGCACCGTTGTGATTCTCAGAAGAGCCCAAGTCGCTCCTTGGGGCACACCAGCATGGAATGTAAGGCTGCTCAGAACTGCGTTCCTGAGGCCGTTTGCATGCTGAGCAAAAGGGAGGTGTCGAGGGAAGAGGGCAGCACTTTGCCTTTACTGCTGGCACATCCGTGCAGTTAAAGCAAACGGACACATTCACTACCTGGGGCTCAAACGCCACACAAGAGCTGGAGGGCACACAGTGCCCTCTCACCAAAGTTACAACGAACGTGAGTGCACAATGAGACCTGCGATACCTTACAGAGTTGACGCTCTCCTTTAACGCCTGCTTCCTCACTAGGGCGGCATTCTTCACTTTACTACTGGAAAACGCTGGACTTTTACTCGAGGCCAGGGGTCACATTTCTGTCGCTGGCAATCTCCGGAGTGCTCTTGGAGACGCTCCCAGCAAAGAACTGAGACCAGCGAGCCTCATACGAGTAAACTCACACTTCTTTTCTGAGGCCCGCTGGAGCAAAGGAAAGACGGGCCCGAGGAGTGTGTCTCAGGCACCCTTCGACCCGCATCTCATCCACCCGCGGGGAAAATTACGTTTGGGCAGCGTCGCCCTGTTTCAAACGTGAGCTCATACAGTCAGTTATCCTCAGTAGTTTCTGACTACCTCAAGGAAACATCGGGAGAACAGTGCCTTTCCTCGGAGAAACTATTGGACACAGGGTCCCCTGCACTGCATCAACTGCATACGAAGTGCAGTACCTGAGGTGGGCCTCAGTGACCAAGGCTCTGTCCCATACCTAGCCGTGTTAAGTGTGAAACATGTACCTTTCTTCAGGCTGCACTCACAGCCTAGCTCGCGCTTCTGCGAGAGTGCCGTCCTGAGTGTTTCCCTGGACTGAGTCGTTAGCAAGGTGTGCTTCTGAAGCACAGGTCCGTTTCAGTCTCTGAGGCCGATCGACTTGCAGGGAGGCTGCCCGGCTCTGCTCCCACGCTTCTCTGTTATGACTGGGACACTCTACCTCGGCCGCCAGCAAGCAACACGTGGCCCTTGCTAGGAATGTGAAGAGTGGCTCCCATGGGCCTCTTTCCCCCTGAGGCTCCTCAGAAGCCCCTGGCCGCTCCTCCGGCACAGAGCAGTCACCATGCGAAAGTGGTGCACGGCCGCCTCTCCTATGTGTCCCCGGAGGCATCGGAGAGTTCAGGCCATCCAGCGTGGCGCATGTATTCATGGCACCCCTGCACCCCCAACTCTGCTGACGTGAAACACTAGCCCTTACCTTGGGGCCTCAGGTCACCTTTCATTTGGCCGGAGCTGACTCTGCAGTGCAGTGGTATGAGTCCCTAGAAAGGCATTTGCCAGCACAGGATGGGCTTTGAGAGAACGCAGCCTTGTTGGCCCACAGCGATTACCCTGCAGTGGAGAGACGTCGGGCCGCTAGCGCTGTTCAGGCAGCTTGGAAGGCAGAAACGAGTCGCTCGCAAACGGGCAGAAGGCGTACTTTGCCATCAGTGTCCCACTTTCAAGCTTGATGACACAGCATGTTTATGTGAACATTCTGTCTTGCTATCTAGTACAAGGGAACGAGGGCCCCCTTCTGGTAAGAAAGGTTTTCAGGTGGGGAGTGCCATACGTGCAGGAGAGCGTTCCCCACACTGTGCAAAGTTTGGTACTTGGTGACTCGGGGTGGTCCCGAACGTCCGGCATTGTCCCGGGGAAAGCCGTCCATCGTTTTCTTTCAGGCTGGACGTAAACATCTAGCTTCCAGGTGCCGAAGGGAGTCGTCCTTGAGGAGTCCCCTGGTTTCAAAGGGGACGCACCGTGGTGATTCTCAGAAGAGCCCAAATCGCTCCTAGGGGCACTCCAGCATGGAATGTAGGGCTGCTCAGAACTCCGTTCCTGAGCCCGTTTGCATGCTGAGCAACAGGGAGGTGTCGAGTGAAGAGGGCAGCACTTTGCCTTTACTGCTGGCACATCCGTGCAGTTAAAGCAAACGGACACATTCACTACCTGGGGCTCAAACGCCACACAAGAGCTGGACGGCACACAGTGCCCTCTCACCAAAGTTACATCGAACGTGAGTGCACAATGAGACCTGCGATACCTTAAAGAGTTGACGCTCTCCTTTAACTCCTGCTTCCTCACTAGGGCGGCATTCTTCACTTTACTACTGGAAAACGCTGGACTTTTACTCGAGGCCAGGGGTCACATTTCTGTCGCTGGCAATCTCCGGAGTGCTCTTGGAGACGCTCCCAGCAAAGAACTGAGACCAGCGAGCCTCATACGAGTAAACTCACACTTCTTTTCTGAGGCCCGCTGGAGCAAAGGAAAGACGGGCCCGAGGAGTGTGTCTCAGGCACCCTTCGACCCGCATCTCATCCACCCGCGGGGAAAATTACATTTGGGCAGCGTCGCCCTGTTTCAAACGTGAGCTCATACAGTCAGTTATCCTCAGTAGTTTCTGACTACCTCAAGGAAACATCGGCAGAACAGTGCCTTTCCTCGGAGAAACTATTGGACACAGGGTCCCCTGCACTGCATCAACTGCATACGAAGTGCAGTACCTGAGGTGGGCCTCAGTGACCAAGGCTCTGTCCCATACCTAGCCGTGTTAAGTGTGAAACATGTACCTTTCTTCAGGCTGCACTCACAGCCTAGCTCGCGCTTCTGCGAGAGTGCCGTCCTGAGTGTTTCCCTGGACTGAGTCGTTAGCAAGGTGTGCTTCTGAAGCACAGGTCCGTTTCAGTCTCTGAGGCCGATCGACTTGCAGGGAGGCTGCCCGGCTCTGCTCCCACGCTTCTCTGTTATGACTGGGACACTCTACCTCGGCCGCCAGCAAGCAACACGTGGCCCTTGCTAGGAATGTGAAGAGTGGCTCCCATGGGCCTCTTTCCCCCTGAGGCTCCTCAGAAGCCCCTGGCCGCTCCTCCGGCACAGAGCAGTCACCATGCGAAAGTGGTGCACGGCCGCCTCTCCTATGTGTCCCCGGAGGCATCGGAGAGTTCAGGCCATCCAGCGTGGCGCATGTATTCATGGCACCCCTGCACCCCCAACTCTGCTGACGTGAAACACTAGCCCTTACCTTGGGGCCTCAGGTCACCTTTCATTTGGTCGGAGCTGACTCTGCAGTGCAGTGGTATGAGTCCCTAGAAAGGCATTTGCCAGCACAGGATGGGCTTTGAGAGAACGCAGCCTTGTTGGCCCACAGCGACCACCCTGCAATGGAGAGACGTCGGGCCGCTAGCGCTGTTCAGGCAGCTTGGAAGGCAGAAACGAGTCGCTCGCAAACGGGCAGAAGGCGTACTTTGCCATCAGTGTCCCACTTTCAAGCTTGATGACACAGCATGTTTATGTGAACATTCTGTCTAGCTATCTAGTACAAGGGAATGAGGGCCCCCTTCTGGTAAGAAAGGTTTTCAGGTGGGGAGTGCCATACGTGCAGGAGAGCGTTCCCCACACTGTGCAAAGTTTGGTACTTGGTGACTCGGGGTGGTCCCGAACGTCCGGCATTGTCCCGGGGAAAGCCGTCCATCGTTTTCTTTCAGGCTGGACGTAAACATCTAGCTTCCAGGTGCCGAAGGGAGTCGTCCTTGAGGAGTCCCCTGGTTTCAAAGGGGACGCACCGTGGTGATTCTCAGAAGAGCCCAAATCGCTCCTAGGGGCACTCCAGCATGGAATGTAAGGCTGCTCAGAACTGCGTTCCTGAGCCCGTTTGCATGCTGAGCAACAGGGAGGTGTCGAGTGAAGAGGGCAGCACTTTGCATTTACTGCTGGCACATCCGTGCAGTTAAAGCAAACGGACACATTCACTACCTGGGGCTCAAACGCCACACAAGAGCTGGACGGCACACAGTGCCCTCTCACCAAAGTTACAATGAACGTGAGTGCACAATGAGACCTGCGATACCTTAAAGAGTTGACGCTCTCCTTGAACGCCTGCTACCTCACTAGGGCGGCATTCTTCACTTTACTACTGGAAAACGCTGGACTTTTACTCGAGGCCAGGGGTCACATTTCTGTCGCTGGCAATCTCCGGAGTGCTCTTGGAGACGCTCCCAGCAAAGAACTGAGACCAGCGAGCCTCATACGAGTAAACTCACACTTCTTTTCTGAGGCCCGCTGGAGCAAAGGAAAGACGGGCCCGAGGAGTGTGTCTCAGGCACCTTTCGACCCGCATCTCATCCACCCGCGGGGAAAATTACGTTTGGGCAGCGTCGCCCTGTTTCAAACGTGAGCTCATACAGTCAGTTATCCTCAGTAGTTTCTGACTACCTCAAGGAAACATCGGGAGAACAGTGCCTTTCCTCGGAGAAACTATTGGACACAGGGTCCCCTGCACTGCATCAACTGCATACGAAGTGCAGTACCTGAGGTGGGCGTCAGTGACCAAGGCTCTGTCCCATACCTAGCCGTGTTAAGTGTGAAACATGTACCTTTCTTCAGGCTGCACTCACAGCCTAGCTCGCGCTTCTGCGAGAGTGCCGTCCTGAGTGTTTCCCTGGACTGAGTCGTTAGCACGGTGTGTTTCTGAAGCACAGGTCCGTTTCAGTCACTGAGGCCGATCGACTTGCAGGGAGGCTGCCCGGCGCTGCTCCCACGCGTCTCTGTTATGACTGGGACACTCTACCTCGGCCGCCAGCAAGCAACACGTGGCCCTTGCTAGGAATGTGAAGAGTGGCTCCCATGGGCCTCTTTCCCCCAGAGGCTCCTCAGAAGCCCCTGGCCGCTCCTCTGGCACAGAGCAGTCACCATGTGAAAGTGGTGCACGGCCGCCTCTCCTATGTGTCCCCGGAGGCATCGGAGAGTTCAGGCCATCCAGCGTGGCGCATGTATTCATGGCACCCCTGCACCCCCAACTCTGCTGACGTGAAACACTAGCCCTTACCTTGGGGCCTCAGGTCACCTTTCATTTGGCCGGAGCTGACTCTGCAGTGCAGTGGTATGAGTCCCTAGAAAGGCATTTGCCAGCACAGGATGGGCTTTGAGAGAACGCAGCCTTGTTGGCCCACAGCGATTACCCTGCAGTGGAGAGACGTCGGGCCGCTAGCGCTGTTCAGGCAGCTTGGAAGGCAGAAACGAGTCGCTCGCAAACGGGCAGAAGGCGTACTTTGCCATCAGTGTCCCACTTTCAAGCTTGATGACACAGCATGTTTATGTGAACATTCTGTCTTGCTATCTAGTACAAGGGAACGAGGGCCCCCTTCTGGTAAGAAAGGTTTTCAGGTGGGGAGTGCCATACGTGCAGGAGAGCGTTCCCCACACTGTGCAAAGTTTGGTACTTGGTGACTCGGGGTGGTCCCGAACGTCCGGCATTGTCCCGGGGAAAGCCGTCCATCGTTTTCTTTCAGGCTGGACGTAAACATCTAGCTTCCAGGTGCCGAAGGGAGTCGTCCTTGAGGAGTCCCCTGGTTTCAAAGGGGACGCACCGTGGTGATTCTCAGAAGAGCCCAAATCGCTCCTAGGGGCACTCCAGCATGGAATGTAGGGCTGCTCAGAACTCCGTTCCTGAGCCCGTTTGCATGCTGAGCAACAGGGAGGTGTCGAGTGAAGAGGGCAGCACTTTGCCTTTACTGCTGGCACATCCGTGCAGTTAAAGCAAACGGACACATTCACTACCTGGGGCTCAAACGCCACACAAGAGCTGGACGGCACACAGTGCCCTCTCACCAAAGTTACAACGAACGTGAGTGCACAATGAGACCTGCGATACCTTACAGAGTTGACGCTCTCCTTTAACGCCTGCTTCCTCACTAGGGCGGCATTCTTCACTTTACTACTGGAAAACGCTGGACTTTTACTCGAGGCCAGGGGTCACATTTCTGTCGCTGGCAATCTCCGGAGTGCTCTTGGAGACGCTCCCAGCAAAGAACTGAGACCAGCGAGCCTCATACGAGTAAACTCACACTTCTTTTCTGAGGCCCGCTGGAGCAAAGGAAAGACGGGCCCGAGGAGTGTGTCTCAGGCACCCTTCGACCCGCATCTCATCCACCCGCGGGGAAAATTACGTTTGGGCAGCGTCGCCCTGTTTCAAACGTGAGCTCATACAGTCAGTTATCCTCAGTAGTTTCTGACTACCTCAAGGAAACATCGGGAGAACAGTGCCTTTCCTCGGAGAAACTATTGGACACAGGGTCCCCTGCACTGCATCAACTGCATACGAAGTGCAGTACCTGAGGTGGGCCTCAGTGACCAAGGCTCTGTCCCATACCTAGCCGTGTTAAGTGTGAAACATGTACCTTTCTTCAGGCTGCACTCACAGCCTAGCTCGCGCTTCTGCGAGAGTGCCGTCCTGAGTGTTTCCCTGGACTGAGTCGTTAGCAAGGTGTGCTTCTGAAGCACAGGTCCGTTTCAGTCTCTGAGGCCGATCGACTTGCAGGGAGGCTGCCCGGCTCTGCTCCCACGCTTCTCTGTTATGACTGGGACACTCTACCTCGGCCGCCAGCAAGCAACACGTGGCCCTTGCTAGGAATGTGAAGAGTGGCTCCCATGGGCCTCTTTCCCCCTGAGGCTCCTCAGAAGCCCCTGGCCGCTCCTCCGGCACAGAGCAGTCACCATGCGAAAGTGGTGCACGGCCGCCTCTCCTATGTGTCCCCGGAGGCATCGGAGAGTTCAGGCCATCCAGCGTGGCGCATGTATTCATGGCACCCCTGCACCCCCAACTCTGCTGACGTGAAACACTAGCCCTTACCTTGGGGCCTCAGGTCACCTTTCATTTGGCCGGAGCTGACTCTGCAGTGCAGTGGTATGAGTCCCTAGAAAGGCATTTGCCAGCACAGGATGGGCTTTGAGAGGACGCAGCCTTGTTGGCCCACAGCGATTACCCTGCAGTGGAGAGACGTCGGGCCGCTAGCGCTGTTCAGGCAGCTTGGAAGGCAGAAACGAGTCGCTCGCAAACGGGCAGAAGGCGTACTTTGCCATCAGTGTCCCACTTTCAAGCTTGATGACACAGCATGTTTATGTGAACATTCTGTCTTGCTATCTAGTACAAGGGAACGAGGGCCCCCTTCTGGTAAGAAAGGTTTTCAGGTGGGGAGTGCCATACGTGCAGGAGAGCGTTCCCCACACTGTGCAAAGTTTGGTACTTGGTGACTCGGGGTGGTCCCGAACGTCCGGCATTGTCCCGGGGAAAGCCGTCCATCGTTTTCTTTCAGGCTGGACGTAAACATCTAGCTTCCAGGTGCCGAAGGGAGTCGTCCTTGAGGAGTCCCCTGGTTTCAAAGGGGACGCACCGTGGTGATTCTCAGAAGAGCCCAAATCGCTCCTAGGGGCACTCCAGCATGGAATGTAGGGCTGCTCAGAACTCCGTTCCTGAGCCCGTTTGCATGCTGAGCAACAGGGAGGTGTCGAGTGAAGAGGGCAGCACTTTGCCTTTACTGCTGGCACATCCGTGCAGTTAAAGCAAACGGACACATTCACTACCTGGGGCTCAAACGCCACACAAGAGCTGGACGGCACACAGTGCCCTCTCACCAAAGTTACATCGAACGTGAGTGCACAATGAGACCTGCGATACCTTACAGAGTTGACGCTCTCCTTTAACTCCTGCTTCCTCACTAGGGCGGCATTCTTCACTTTACTACTGGAAAACGCTGGACTTTTACTCGAGGCCAGGGGTCACATTTCTGTCGCTGGCAATCTCCGGAGTGCTCTTGGAGACGCTCCCAGCAAAGAACTGAGACCAGCGAGCCTCATACGAGTAAACTCACACTTCTTTTCTGAGGCCCGCTGGAGCAAAGGAAAGACGGGCCCGAGGAGTGTGTCTCAGGCACCCTTCGACCCGCATCTCATCCACCCGCGGGGAAAATTACATTTGGGCAGCGTCGCCCTGTTTCAAACGTGAGCTCATACAGTCAGTTATCCTCAGTAGTTTCTGACTACCTCAAGGAAACATCGGCAGAACACTGCCTTTCCTCGGAGAAACTATTGGACACAGGGTCCCCTGCACTGCATCAACTGCATACGAAGTGCAGTACCTGAGGTGGGCCTCAGTGACCAAGGCTCTGTCCCATACCTAGCCGTGTTAAGTGTGAAACATGTACCTTTCTTCAGGCTGCACTCACAGCCTAGCTCGCGCTTCTGCGAGAGTGCCGTCCTCAGTGTTTCCCTGGACTGAGTCGTTAGCAAGGTGTGCTTCTGAAGCACAGGTCCGTTTCAGTCTCTGAGGCCGATCGACTTGCAGGGAGGCTGCCCGGCTCTGCTCCCACGCTTCTCTGTTATGACTGGGACACTCTACCTCGGCCACCAGCAAGCAACACGTGGCCCTTGCTAGGAATGTGAAGAGTGGCTCCCATGGGCCTCTTTCCCCCTGAGGCTCCTCAGAAGCCCCTGGCCGCTCCTCCGGCACAGAGCAGTCACCATGCGAAAGTGGTGCACGGCCGCCTCTCCTATGTGTCCCCGGAGGCATCGGAGAGTTCAGGCCATCCAGCGTGGCGCATGTATTCATGGCACCCCTGCACCCCCAACTCTGCTGACGTGAAACACTAGCCCTTACCTTGGGGCCTCAGGTCACCTTTCATTTGGTCGGAGCTGACTCTGCAGTGCAGTGGTATGAGTCCCTAGAAAGGCATTTGCCAGCACAGGATGGGCTTTGAGAGAACGCAGCCTTGTTGGCCCACAGCGACCACCCTGCAATGGAGAGACGTCGGGCCGCTAGCGCTGTTCAGGCAGCTTGGAAGGCAGAAACGAGTCGCTCGCAAACGGGCAGAAGGCGTACTTTGCCATCAGTGTCCCACTTTCAAGCTTGATGACACAGCATGTTTATGTGAACATTCTGTCTAGCTATCTAGTACAAGGGAATGAGGGCCCCCTTCTGGTAAGAAAGGTTTTCAGGTGGGGAGTGCCATAAGTGCAGGAGAGCGTTCCCCACACTGTGCAAAGTTTGGTACTTGGTGACTCGGGGTGGTCCCGAACGTCCGGCATTGTCCCGGGGAAAGCCGTCCATCGTTTTCTTTCAGGCTGGACGTAAACATCTAGCTTCCAGGTGCCGAAGGGAGTCGTCCTTGAGGAGTCCCCTGGTTTCAAAGGGGACGCACCGTGGTGATTCTCAGAAGAGCCCAAATCGCTCCTAGGGGCACTCCAGCATGGAATGTAAGGCTGCTCAGAACTGCGTTCCTGAGCCCGTTTGCATGCTGAGCAACAGGGAGGTGTCGAGTGAAGAGGGCAGCACTTTGCATTTACTGCTGGCACATCCGTGCAGTTAAAGCAAACGGACACATTCACTACCTGGGGCTCAAACGCCACACAAGAGCTGGACGGCACACAGTGCCCTCTCACCAAAGTTACAATGAACGTGAGTGCACAATGAGACCTGCGATACCTTACAGAGTTGACGCTCTCCTTTAACGCCTGCTACCTCACTAGGGCGGCATTCTTCACTTTACTACTGGAAAACGCTGGACTTTTACTCGAGGCCAGGGGTCACATTTCTGTCGCTGGCAATCTCCGGAGTGCTCTTGGAGACGCTCCCAGCAAAGAACTGAGACCAGCGAGCCTCATACGAGTAAACTCACACTTCTTTTCTGAGGCCCGCTGGAGCAAAGGAAAGACGGGCCCGAGGAGTGTGTCTCAGGCACCTTTCGACCCGCATCTCATCCACCCGCGGGGAAAATTACGTTTGGGCAGCGTCGCCCTGTTTCAAACGTGAGCTCATACAGTCAGTTATCCTCAGTAGTTTCTGACTACCTCAAGGAAACATCGGGAGAACAGTGCCTTTCCTCGGAGAAACTATTGGACACAGGGTCCCCTGCACTGCATCAACTGCATACGAAGTGCAGTACCTGAGGTGGGCGTCAGTGACCAAGGCTCTGTCCCATACCTAGCCGTGTTAAGTGTGAAACATGTACCTTTCTTCAGGCTGCACTCACAGCCTAGCTCGCGCTTCTGCGAGAGTGCCGTCCTGAGTGTTTCCCTGGACTGAGTCGTTAGCACGGTGTGTTTCTGAAGCACAGGTCCGTTTCAGTCACTGAGGCCGATCGACTTGCAGGGAGGCTGCCCGGCGCTGCTCCCACGCGTCTCTGTTATGACTGGGACACTCTACCTCGGCCGCCAGCAAGCAACACGTGGCCCTTGCTAGGAATGTGAAGAGTGGCTCCCATGGGCCTCTTTCCCCCAGAGGCTCCTCAGAAGCCCCTGGCCGCTCCTCTGGCACAGAGCAGTCACCATGCGAAAGTGGTGCACGGCCGCCTCTCCTATGTGTCCCCGGAGGGATCGGAGAGTTCAGGCCATCCAGCGTGGCGCATGGATTCATGGCACCCCTGCACCCCCAACTCTGCTGACGTGAAACACTAGCCCTTACCTTGGGGCCTCAGGTCACCTTTCATTTGGCCGGAGCTGACTCTGCAGTGCAGTGGTATGAGTCCCTAGAAAGGCATTTGCCAGCACAGGATGGGCTTTGAGAGAACGCAGCCTTGTTGGCCCACAGCGATTACCCTGCAGTGGAGAGACGTCGGGCCGCTAGCGCTGTTCAGGCAGCTTGGAAGGCAGAAACGAGTCGCTCGCAAACGGGCAGAAGGCGTACTTTGCCATCAGTGTCCCACTTTCAAGCTTGATGACACAGCATGTTTATGTGAACATTCTGTCTTGCTATCTAGTACAAGGGAACGAGGGCCCCCTTCTGGTAAGAAAGGTTTTCAGGTGGGGAGTGCCATACGTGCAGGAGAGCGTTCCCCACACTGTGCAAAGTTTGGTACTTGGTGACTCGGGGTGGTCCCGAACGTCCGGCATTGTCCCGGGGAAAGCCGTCCATCGTTTTCTTTCAGGCTGGACGTAAACATCTAGCTTCCAGGTGCCGAAGGGAGTCGTCCTTGAGGAGTCCCCTGGTTTCAAAGGGGACGCACCGTGGTGATTCTCAGAAGAGCCCAAATCGCTCCTAGGGGCACTCCAGCATGGAATGTAGGGCTGCTCAGAACTCCGTTCCTGAGCCCGTTTGCATGCTGAGCAACAGGGAGGTGTCGAGTGAAGAGGGCAGCACTTTGCCTTTACTGCTGGCACATCCGTGCAGTTAAAGCAAACGGACACATTCACTACCTGGGGCTCAAACGCCACACAAGAGCTGGAGGGCACACAGTGCCCTCTCACCAAAGTTACAACGAACGTGAGTGCACAATGAGACCTGCGATACCTTACAGAGTTGACGCTCTCCTTTAACGCCTGCTTCCTCACTAGGGCGGCATTCTTCACTTTACTACTGGAAAACGCTGGACTTTTACTCGAGGCCAGGGGACACATTTCTGTCGCTGGCAATCTCCGGAGTGCTCTTGGAGACGCTCCCAGCAAAGAACTGAGACCAGCGAGCCTCATACGAGTAAACTCACACTTCTTTTCTGAGGCCCGCTGGAGCAAAGGAAAGACGGGCCCGAGGAGTGTGTCTCAGGCACCCTTCGACCCGCATCTCATCCACCCGCGGGGAAAATTACGTTTGGGCAGCGTCGCCCTGTTTCAAACGTGAGCTCATACAGTCAGTTATCCTCAGTAGTTTCTGACTACCTCAAGGAAACATCGGGAGAACAGTGCCTTTCCTCGGAGAAACTATTGGACACAGGGTCCCCTGCACTGCATCAACTGCATACGAAGTGCAGTACCTGAGGTGGGCCTCAGTGACCAAGGCTCTGTCCCATACCTAGCCGTGTTAAGTGTGAAACATGTACCTTTCTTCAGGCTGCACTCACAGCCTAGCTCGCGCTTCTGCGAGAGTGCCGTCCTGAGTGTTTCCCTGGACTGAGTCGTTAGCAAGGTGTGCTTCTGAAGCACAGGTCCGTTTCAGTCTCTGAGGCCGATCGACTTGCAGGGAGGCTGCCCGGCTCTGCTCCCACGCTTCTCTGTTATGACTGGGACACTCTACCTCGGCCGCCAGCAAGCAACACGTGGCCCTTGCTAGGAATGTGAAGAGTGGCTCCCATGGGCCTCTTTCCCCCTGAGGCTCCTCAGAAGCCCCTGGCCGCTCCTCCGGCACAGAGCAGTCACCATGCGAAAGTGGTGCACGGCCGCCTCTCCTATGTGTCCCCGGAGGCATCGGAGAGTTCAGGCCATCCAGCGTGGCGCATGTATTCATGGCACCCCTGCACCCCCAACTCTGCTGACGTGAAACACTAGCCCTTACCTTGGGGCCTCAGGTCACCTTTCATTTGGCCGGAGCTGACTCTGCAGTGCAGTGGTATGAGTCCCTAGAAAGGCATTTGCCAGCACAGGATGGGCTTTGAGAGAACGCAGCCTTGTTGGCCCACAGCGATTACCCTGCAGTGGAGAGACGTCGGGCCGCTAGCGCTGTTCAGGCAGCTTGGAAGGCAGAAACGAGTCGCTCGCAAACGGGCAGAAGGCGTACTTTGCCATCAGTGTCCCACTTTCAAGCTTGATGACACAGCATGTTTATGTGAACATTCTGTCTTGCTATCTAGTACAAGGGAACGAGGGCCCCCTTCTGGTAAGAAAGGTTTTCAGGTGGGGAGTGCCATACGTGCAGGAGAGCGTTCCCCACACTGTGCAAAGTTTGGTACTTGGTGACTCGGGGTGGTCCCGAACGTCCGGCATTGTCCCGGGGAAAGCCGTCCATCGTTTTCTTTCAGGCTGGACGTAAACATCTAGCTTCCAGGTGCCGAAGGGAGTCGTCCTTGAGGAGTCCCCTGGTTTCAAAGGGGACGCACCGTGGTGATTCTCAGAAGAGCCCAAATCGCTCCTAGGGGCACTCCAGCATGGAATGTAGGGCTGCTCAGAACTCCGTTCCTGAGCCCGTTTGCATGCTGAGCAACAGGGAGGTGTCGAGTGAAGAGGGCAGCACTTTGCCTTTACTGCTGGCACATCCGTGCAGTTAAAGCAAACGGACACATTCACTACCTGGGGCTCAAACGCCACACAAGAGCTGGACGGCACACAGTGCCCTCTCACCAAAGTTACATCGAACGTGAGTGCACAATGAGACCTGCGATACCTTACAGAGTTGACGCTCTCCTTTAACGCCTGCTTCCTCACTAGGGCGGCATTCTTCACTTTACTACTGGAAAACGCTGGACTTTTACTCGAGGCCAGGGGTCACATTTCTGTCGCTGGCAATCTCCGGAGTGCTCTTGGAGACGCTCCCAGCAAAGAACTGAGACCAGCGAGCCTCATACGAGTAAACTCACACTTCTTTTCTGAGGCCCGCTGGAGCAAAGGAAAGACGGGCCCGAGGAGTGTGTCTCAGGCACCCTTCGACCCGCATCTCATCCACCCGCGGGGAAAATTACGTTTGGGCAGCGTCGCCCTGTTTCAAACGTGAGCTCATACAGTCAGTTATCCTCAGTAGTTTCTGACTACCTCAAGGAAACATCGGCAGAACACTGCCTTTCCTCGGAGAAACTATTGGACACAGGGTCCCCTGCACTGCATCAACTGCATACGAAGTGCAGTACCTGAGGTGGGCCTCAGTGACCAAGGCTCTGTCCCATACCTAGCCGTGTTAAGTGTGAAACATGTACCTTTCTTCAGGCTGCACTCACAGCCTAGCTCGCGCTTCTGCGAGAGTGCCGTCCTGAGTGTTTCCCTGGACTGAGTCGTTAGCAAGGTGTGCTTCTGAAGCACAGGTCCGTTTCAGTCTCTGAGGCCGATCGACTTGCAGGGAGGCTGCCCGGCTCTGCTCCCACGCTTCTCTGTTATGACTGGGACACTCTACCTCGGCCGCCAGCAAGCAACACGTGGCCCTTGCTAGGAATGTGAAGAGTGGCTCCCATGGGCCTCTTTCCCCCTGAGGCTCCTCAGAAGCCCCTGGCCGCTCCTCCGGCACAGAGCAGTCACCATGCGAAAGTGGTGCACGGCCGCCTCTCCTATGTGTCCCCGGAGGCATCGGAGAGTTCAGGCCATCCAGCGTGGCGCATGGATTCATGGCACCCCTGCACCCCCAACTCTGCTGACGTGAAACACTAGCCCTTACCTTGGGGCCTCAGGTCACCTTTCATTTGGTCGGAGCTGACTCTGCAGTGCAGTGGTATGAGTCCCTAGAAAGGCATTTGCCAGCACAGGATGGGCTTTGAGAGAACGCAGCCTTGTTGGCCCACAGCGACCACCCTGCAATGGAGAGACGTCGGGCCGCTAGCGCTGTTCAGGCAGCTTGGAAGGCAGAAACGAGTCGCTCGCAAACGGGCAGAAGGCGTACTTTGCCATCAGTGTCCCACTTTCAAGCTTGATGACACAGCATGTTTATGTGAACATTCTGTCTAGCTATCTAGTACAAGGGAATGAGGGCCTCCTTCTGGTAAGAAAGGTTTTCAGGTGGGGAGTGCCATACGTGCAGGAGAGCGTTCCCCACACTGTGCAAAGTTTGGTACTTGGTGACTCGGGGTGGTCCCGAACGTCCGGCATTGTCCCGGGGAAAGCCGTCCATCGTTTTCTTTCAGGCTGGACGTAAACATCTAGCTTCCAGGTGCCGAAGGGAGTCGTCCTTGAGGAGTCCCCTGGTTTCAAAGGGGACGCACCGTGGTGATTCTCAGAAGAGCCCAAATCGCTCCTAGGGGCACTCCAGCATGGAATGTAAGGCTGCTCAGAACTGCGTTCCTGAGCCCGTTTGCATGCTGAGCAACAGGGAGGTGTCGAGTGAAGAGGGCAGCACTTTGCATTTACTGCTGGAACATCCGTGCAGTTAAAGCAAACGGACACATTCACTACCTGGGGCTCAAACGCCACACAAGAGCTGGACGGCACACAGTGCCCTCTCACCAAAGTTACAACGAACGTGAGTGCACAATGAGACCTGCGATACCTTACAGAGTTGACGCTCTCCTTTAACGCCTGCTACCTCACTAGGGCGGCATTCTTCACTTTACTACTGGAAAACGCTGGACTTTTACTCGAGGCCAGGGGTCACATTTCTGTCGCTGGCAATCTCCGGAGTGCTCTTGGAGACGCTCCCAGCAAAGAACTGAGACCAGCGAGCCTCATACGAGTAAACTCACACTTCTTTTCTGAGGCCCGCTGGAGCAAAGGAAAGACGGGCCCGAGGAGTGTGTCTCAGGCACCTTTCGACCCGCATCTCATCCACCCGCGGGGAAAATTACGTTTGGGCAGCGTCGCCCTGTTTCAAACGTGAGCTCATACAGTCAGTTATCCTCAGTAGTTTCTGACTACCTCAAGGAAACATCGGGAGAACAGTGCCTTTCCTCGGAGAAACTATTGGACACAGGGTCCCCTGCACTGCATCAACTGCATACGAAGTGCAGTACCTGAGGTGGGCGTCAGTGACCAAGGCTCTGTCCCATACCTAGCCGTGTTAAGTGTGAAACATGTACCTTTCTTCAGGCTGCACTCACAGCCTAGCTCGCGCTTCTGCGAGAGTGCCGTCCTGAGTGTTTCCCTGGACTGAGTCGTTAGCACGGTGTGTTTCTGAAGCACAGGTCCGTTTCAGTCACTGAGGCCGATCGACTTGCAGGGAGGCTGCCCGGCGCTGTTCCCACGCGTCTCTGTTATGACTGGGACACTCTACCTCGGCCGCCAGCAAGCAACACGTGGCCCTTGCTAGGAATGTGAAGAGTGGCTCCAATGGGCCTCTTTCCCCCAGAGGCTCCTCAGAAGCCCCTGGCCGCTCCTCTGGCACAGAGCAGTCACCATGCGAAAGTGGTGCACGGCCGCCTCTCCTATGTGTCCCCGGAGGCATCGGAGAGTTCAGGCCATCCAGCGTGGCGCATGGATTCATGGCACCCCTGCACCCCCAACTCTGCTGACGTGAAACACTAGCCCTTACCTTGGGGCCTCAGGTCACCTTTCATTTGGCCGGAGCTGACTCTGCAGTGCAGTGGTATGAGTCCCTTGAAAGGCATTTGCCAGCACAGGATGGGCTTTGAGAGAACGCAGCCTTGTTGGCCCACAGCGATTACCCTGCAGTGGAGAGACGTCGGGCCGCTAGCGCTGTTCAGGCAGCTTGGAAGGCAGAAACGAGTCGCTCGCAAACGGGCAGAAGGCGTACTTTGCCATCAGTGTCCCACTTTCAAGCTTGATGACACAGCATGTTTATGTGAACATTCTGTCTAGCTATCTAGTACAAGGGAACGAGGGCCCCCTTCTGGTAAGAAAGGTTTTCAGGTGGGGAGTGCCATACGTGCAGGAGAGCGTTCGAACCCACACTGTGCAAAGTTTGGTGCTTGGTGACTCGGGGTGGTCCCGAACGTCCGGCATTATCCCGGGGAAAGCCGTCCATCGTTTTCTTTCAGGCTGGACGTAAACATCTAGCTTCCAGGTGCCGAAGGGAGTCGTCCTTGAGGAGTCCCCTGGTTTCAAAGGGGACGCACCGTGGTGATTCTCAGAAGAGCCCAAATCGCTCCTAGGGGCACTCCAGCATGGAATGTAAGGCTGCTCAGAACTGCGTTTCTGAGCCCGTTTGCATGCTGAGCAACAGGGAGGTGTCGAGTGAAGAGGGCAGCACTTTGCCTTTACTGCTGGCACATCCGTGCAGTTAAAGCAAACGGACACATTCACTACCTGGGGCTCAAACGCCACACAAGAGCTGGACGGCACACAGTGCCCTCTCACCAAAGTTACAATGAACGTGAGTGCACAATGAGACCTGCGATACCTTACAGAGTTGACGCTCTCCTTTAACGCCTGCTACCTCACTAGGGCGGCATTCTTCACTTTACTACTGGAAAACGCTGGACTTTTACTCGAGGCCAGGGGTCACATTTCTGTCGCTGGCAATCTCCGGAGTGCTCTTGGAGACGCTCCCAGCAAAGAACTGAGACCAGCGAGCCTCATACGAGTAAACTCACACTTCTTTTCTGAGGCCCGCTGGAGCAAAGGAAAGACGGGCCCGAGGAGTGTGTCTCAGGCACCTTTCGACCCGCATCTCATCCACCCGCGGGGAAAATTACGTTTGGGCAGCGTCGCCCTGTTTCAAACGTGAGCTCATACAGTCAGTTATCCTCAGTAGTTTCTGACTACCTCAAGGAAACATCGGGAGAACAGTGCCTTTCCTCGGAGAAACTATTGGACACAGGGTCCCCTGCACTGCATCAACTGCATACGAAGTGCAGTACCTGAGGTGGGCGTCAGTGACCAAGGCTCTGTCCCATACCTAGCCGTGTTAAGTGTGAAACATGTACCTTTCTTCAGGCTGCACTCACAGCCTAGCTCGCGCTTCTGCGAGAGTGCCGTCCTGAGTGTTTCCCTGGACTGAGTCGTTAGCACGGTGTGTTTCTGAAGCACAGGTCCGTTTCAGTCACTGAGGCCGATCGACTTGCAGGGAGGCTGCCCGGCGCTGCTCCCACGCGTCTCTGTTATGACTGGGACACTCTACCTCGGCCGCCAGCAAGCAACACGTGGCCCTTGCTAGGAATGTGAAGAGTGGCTCCCATGGGCCTCTTTCCCCCAGAGGCTCCTCAGAAGCCCCTGGCCGCTCCTCTGGCACAGAGCAGTCACCATGCGAAAGTGGTGCACGGCCGCCTCTCCTATGTGTCCCCGGAGGGATCGGAGAGTTCAGGCCATCCAGCGTGGCGCATGGATTCATGGCACCCCTGCACCCCCAACTCTGCTGACGTGAAACACTAGCCCTTACCTTGGGGCCTCAGGTCACCTTTCATTTGGCCGGAGCTGACTCTGCAGTGCAGTGGTATGAGTCCCTAGAAAGGCATTTGCCAGCACAGGATGGGCTTTGAGAGAACGCAGCCTTGTTGGCCCACAGCGATTACCCTGCAGTGGAGAGACGTCGGGCCGCTAGCGCTGTTCAGGCAGCTTGGAAGGCAGAAACGAGTCGCTCGCAAACGGGCAGAAGGCGTACTTTGCCATCAGTGTCCCACTTTCAAGCTTGATGACACAGCATGTTTATGTGAACATTCTGTCTTGCTATCTAGTACAAGGGAACGAGGGCCCCCTTCTGGTAAGAAAGGTTTTCAGGTGGGGAGTGCCATACGTGCAGGAGAGCGTTCCCCACACTGTGCAAAGTTTGGTACTTGGTGACTCGGGGTGGTCCCGAACGTCCGGCATTGTCCCGGGGAAAGCCGTCCATCGTTTTCTTTCAGGCTGGACGTAAACATCTAGCTTCCAGGTGCCGAAGGGAGTCGTCCTTGAGGAGTCCCCTGGTTTCAAAGGGGACGCACCGTGGTGATTCTCAGAAGAGCCCAAATCGCTCCTAGGGGCACTCCAGCATGGAATGTAGGGCTGCTCAGAACTCCGTTCCTGAGCCCGTTTGCATGCTGAGCAACAGGGAGGTGTCGAGTGAAGAGGGCAGCACTTTGCCTTTACTGCTGGCACATCCGTGCAGTTAAAGCAAACGGACACATTCACTACCTGGGGCTCAAACGCCACACAAGAGCTGGAGGGCACACAGTGCCCTCTCACCAAAGTTACAACGAACGTGAGTGCACAATGAGACCTGCGATACCTTACAGAGTTGACGCTCTCCTTTAACGCCTGCTTCCTCACTAGGGCGGCATTCTTCACTTTACTACTGGAAAACGCTGGACTTTTACTCGAGGCCAGGGGACACATTTCTGTCGCTGGCAATCTCCGGAGTGCTCTTGGAGACGCTCCCAGCAAAGAACTGAGACCAGCGAGCCTCATACGAGTAAACTCACACTTCTTTTCTGAGGCCCGCTGGAGCAAAGGAAAGACGGGCCCGAGGAGTGTGTCTCAGGCACCCTTCGACCCGCATCTCATCCACCCGCGGGGAAAATTACGTTTGGGCAGCGTCGCCCTGTTTCAAACGTGAGCTCATACAGTCAGTTATCCTCAGTAGTTTCTGACTACCTCAAGGAAACATCGGGAGAACAGTGCCTTTCCTCGGAGAAACTATTGGACACAGGGTCCCCTGCACTGCATCAACTGCATACGAAGTGCAGTACCTGAGGTGGGCCTCAGTGACCAAGGCTCTGTCCCATACCTAGCCGTGTTAAGTGTGAAACATGTACCTTTCTTCAGGCTGCACTCACAGCCTAGCTCGCGCTTCTGCGAGAGTGCCGTCCTGAGTGTTTCCCTGGACTGAGTCGTTAGCAAGGTGTGCTTCTGAAGCACAGGTCCGTTTCAGTCTCTGAGGCCGATCGACTTGCAGGGAGGCTGCCCGGCTCTGCTCCCACGCTTCTCTGTTATGACTGGGACACTCTACCTCGGCCGCCAGCAAGCAACACGTGGCCCTTGCTAGGAATGTGAAGAGTGGCTCCCATGGGCCTCTTTCCCCCTGAGGCTCCTCAGAAGCCCCTGGCCGCTCCTCCGGCACAGAGCAGTCACCATGCGAAAGTGGTGCACGGCCGCCTCTCCTATGTGTCCCCGGAGGCATCGGAGAGTTCAGGCCATCCAGCGTGGCGCATGTATTCATGGCACCCCTGCACCCCCAACTCTGCTGACGTGAAACACTAGCCCTTACCTTGGGGCCTCAGGTCACCTTTCATTTGGCCGGAGCTGACTCTGCAGTGCAGTGGTATGAGTCCCTAGAAAGGCATTTGCCAGCACAGGATGGGCTTTGAGAGAACGCAGCCTTGTTGGCCCACAGCGATTACCCTGCAGTGGAGAGACGTCGGGCCGCTAGCGCTGTTCAGGCAGCTTGGAAGGCAGAAACGAGTCGCTCGCAAACGGGCAGAAGGCGTACTTTGCCATCAGTGTCCCACTTTCAAGCTTGATGACACAGCATGTTTATGTGAACATTCTGTCTTGCTATCTAGTACAAGGGAACGAGGGCCCCCTTCTGGTAAGAAAGGTTTTCAGGTGGGGAGTGCCATACGTGCAGGAGAGCGTTCCCCACACTGTGCAAAGTTTGGTACTTGGTGACTCGGGGTGGTCCCGAACGTCCGGCATTGTCCCGGGGAAAGCCGTCCATCGTTTTCTTTCAGGCTGGACGTAAACATCTAGCTTCCAGGTGCCGAAGGGAGTCGTCCTTGAGGAGTCCCCTGGTTTCAAAGGGGACGCACCGTGGTGATTCTCAGAAGAGCCCAAATCGCTCCTAGGGGCACTCCAGCATGGAATGTAGGGCTGCTCAGAACTCCGTTCCTGAGCCCGTTTGCATGCTGAGCAACAGGGAGGTGTCGAGTGAAGAGGGCAGCACTTTGCCTTTACTGCTGGCACATCCGTGCAGTTAAAGCAAACGGACACATTCACTACCTGGGGCTCAAACGCCACACAAGAGCTGGACGGCACACAGTGCCCTCTCACCAAAGTTACATCGAACGTGAGTGCACAATGAGACCTGCGATACCTTACAGAGTTGACGCTCTCCTTTAACGCCTGCTTCCTCACTAGGGCGGCATTCTTCACTTTACTACTGGAAAACGCTGGACTTTTACTCGAGGCCAGGGGTCACATTTCTGTCGCTGGCAATCTCCGGAGTGCTCTTGGAGACGCTCCCAGCAAAGAACTGAGACCAGCGAGCCTCATACGAGTAAACTCACACTTCTTTTCTGAGGCCCGCTGGAGCAAAGGAAAGACGGGCCCGAGGAGTGTGTCTCAGGCACCCTTCGACCCGCATCTCATCCACCCGCGGGGAAAATTACGTTTGGGCAGCGTCGCCCTGTTTCAAACGTGAGCTCATACAGTCAGTTATCCTCAGTAGTTTCTGACTACCTCAAGGAAACATCGGCAGAACACTGCCTTTCCTCGGAGAAACTATTGGACACAGGGTCCCCTGCACTGCATCAACTGCATACGAAGTGCAGTACCTGAGGTGGGCCTCAGTGACCAAGGCTCTGTCCCATACCTAGCCGTGTTAAGTGTGAAACATGTACCTTTCTTCAGGCTGCACTCACAGCCTAGCTCGCGCTTCTGCGAGAGTGCCGTCCTGAGTGTTTCCCTGGACTGAGTCGTTAGCAAGGTGTGCTTCTGAAGCACAGGTCCGTTTCAGTCTCTGAGGCCGATCGACTTGCAGGGAGGCTGCCCGGCTCTGCTCCCACGCTTCTCTGTTATGACTGGGACACTCTACCTCGGCCGCCAGCAAGCAACACGTGGCCCTTGCTAGGAATGTGAAGAGTGGCTCCCATGGGCCTCTTTCCCCCTGAGGCTCCTCAGAAGCCCCTGGCCGCTCCTCCGGCACAGAGCAGTCACCATGCGAAAGTGGTGCACGGCCGCCTCTCCTATGTGTCCCCGGAGGCATCGGAGAGTTCAGGCCATCCAGCGTGGCGCATGGATTCATGGCACCCCTGCACCCCCAACTCTGCTGACGTGAAACACTAGCCCTTACCTTGGGGCCTCAGGTCACCTTTCATTTGGTCGGAGCTGACTCTGCAGTGCAGTGGTATGAGTCCCTAGAAAGGCATTTGCCAGCACAGGATGGGCTTTGAGAGAACGCAGCCTTGTTGGCCCACAGCGACCACCCTGCAATGGAGAGACGTCGGGCCGCTAGCGCTGTTCAGGCAGCTTGGAAGGCAGAAACGAGTCGCTCGCAAACGGGCAGAAGGCGTACTTTGCCATCAGTGTCCCACTTTCAAGCTTGATGACACAGCATGTTTATGTGAACATTCTGTCTAGCTATCTAGTACAAGGGAATGAGGGCCTCCTTCTGGTAAGAAAGGTTTTCAGGTGGGGAGTGCCATACGTGCAGGAGAGCGTTCCCCACACTGTGCAAAGTTTGGTACTTGGTGACTCGGGGTGGTCCCGAACGTCCGGCATTGTCCCGGGGAAAGCCGTCCATCGTTTTCTTTCAGGCTGGACGTAAACATCTAGCTTCCAGGTGCCGAAGGGAGTCGTCCTTGAGGAGTCCCCTGGTTTCAAAGGGGACGCACCGTGGTGATTCTCAGAAGAGCCCAAATCGCTCCTAGGGGCACTCCAGCATGGAATGTAAGGCTGCTCAGAACTGCGTTCCTGAGCCCGTTTGCATGCTGAGCAACAGGGAGGTGTCGAGTGAAGAGGGCAGCACTTTGCATTTACTGCTGGAACATCCGTGCAGTTAAAGCAAACGGACACATTCACTACCTGGGGCTCAAACGCCACACAAGAGCTGGACGGCACACAGTGCCCTCTCACCAAAGTTACAACGAACGTGAGTGCACAATGAGACCTGCGATACCTTACAGAGTTGACGCTCTCCTTTAACGCCTGCTACCTCACTAGGGCGGCATTCTTCACTTTACTACTGGAAAACGCTGGACTTTTACTCGAGGCCAGGGGTCACATTTCTGTCGCTGGCAATCTCCGGAGTGCTCTTGGAGACGCTCCCAGCAAAGAACTGAGACCAGCGAGCCTCATACGAGTAAACTCACACTTCTTTTCTGAGGCCCGCTGGAGCAAAGGAAAGACGGGCCCGAGGAGTGTGTCTCAGGCACCTTTCGACCCGCATCTCATCCACCCGCGGGGAAAATTACGTTTGGGCAGCGTCGCCCTGTTTCAAACGTGAGCTCATACAGTCAGTTATCCTCAGTAGTTTCTGACTACCTCAAGGAAACATCGGGAGAACAGTGCCTTTCCTCGGAGAAACTATTGGACACAGGGTCCCCTGCACTGCATCAACTGCATACGAAGTGCAGTACCTGAGGTGGGCGTCAGTGACCAAGGCTCTGTCCCATACCTAGCCGTGTTAAGTGTGAAACATGTACCTTTCTTCAGGCTGCACTCACAGCCTAGCTCGCGCTTCTGCGAGAGTGCCGTCCTGAGTGTTTCCCTGGACTGAGTCGTTAGCACGGTGTGTTTCTGAAGCACAGGTCCGTTTCAGTCACTGAGGCCGATCGACTTGCAGGGAGGCTGCCCGGCGCTGTTCCCACGCGTCTCTGTTATGACTGGGACACTCTACCTCGGCCGCCAGCAAGCAACACGTGGCCCTTGCTAGGAATGTGAAGAGTGGCTCCAATGGGCCTCTTTCCCCCAGAGGCTCCTCAGAAGCCCCTGGCCGCTCCTCTGGCACAGAGCAGTCACCATGCGAAAGTGGTGCACGGCCGCCTCTCCTATGTGTCCCCGGAGGCATCGGAGAGTTCAGGCCATCCAGCGTGGCGCATGGATTCATGGCACCCCTGCACCCCCAACTCTGCTGACGTGAAACACTAGCCCTTACCTTGGGGCCTCAGGTCACCTTTCATTTGGCCGGAGCTGACTCTGCAGTGCAGTGGTATGAGTCCCTTGAAAGGCATTTGCCAGCACAGGATGGGCTTTGAGAGAACGCAGCCTTGTTGGCCCACAGCGATTACCCTGCAGTGGAGAGACGTCGGGCCGCTAGCGCTGTTCAGGCAGCTTGGAAGGCAGAAACGAGTCGCTCGCAAACGGGCAGAAGGCGTACTTTGCCATCAGTGTCCCACTTTCAAGCTTGATGACACAGCATGTTTATGTGAACATTCTGTCTAGCTATCTAGTACAAGGGAACGAGGGCCCCCTTCTGGTAAGAAAGGTTTTCAGGTGGGGAGTGCCATACGTGCAGGAGAGCGTTCGAACCCACACTGTGCAAAGTTTGGTGCTTGGTGACTCGGGGTGGTCCCGAACGTCCGGCATTATCCCGGGGAAAGCCGTCCATCGTTTTCTTTCAGGCTGGACGTAAACATCTAGCTTCCAGGTGCCGAAGGGAGTCGTCCTTGAGGAGTCCCCTGGTTTCAAAGGGGACGCACCGTGGTGATTCTCAGAAGAGCCCAAATCGCTCCTAGGGGCACTCCAGCATGGAATGTAAGGCTGCTCAGAACTGCGTTTCTGAGCCCGTTTGCATGCTGAGCAACAGGGAGGTGTCGAGTGAAGAGGGCAGCACTTTGCCTTTACTGCTGGCACATCCGTGCAGTTAAAGCAAACGGACACATTCACTACCTGGGGCTCAAACGCCACACAAGAGCTGGACGGCACACAGTGCCCTCTCACCAAAGTTACAACGAACGTGAGTGCACAATGAGACCTGCGATACCTTACAGAGTTGACGCTCTCCTTTAACGCCTGCTTCCTCACTAGGGCGGCATTCTTCACTTTACTACTGGAAAACGCTGGACTTTTACTCGAGGCCAGGGGTCACATTTCTGTCGCTGGCAATCTCCGGAGTGCTCTTGGAGACGCTCCCAGCAAAGAACTGAGACCAGCGAGCCTCATACGAGTAAACTCACACTTCTTTTCTGAGGCCCGCTGGAGCAAAGGAAAGACGGGCCCGAGGAGTGTGTCTCAGGCACCCTTCGACCCGCATCTCATCCACCCGCGGGGAAAATTACGTTTGGGCAGCGTCGCCCTGTTTCAAACGTGAGCTCATACAGTCAGTTATCCTCAGTAGTTTCTGACTACCTCAAGGAAACATCGGCAGAACACTGCCTTTCCTCGGAGAAACTATTGGACACAGGGTCCCCTGCACTGCATCAACTGCATACGAAGTGCAGTACCTGAGGTGGGCCTCAGTGACCAAGGCTCTGTCCCATACCTAGCCGTGTTAAGTGTGAAACATGTACCTTTCTTCAGGCTGCACTCACAGCCTAGCTCGCGCTTCTGCGAGAGTGCCGTCCTGAGTGTTTCCCTGGACTGAGTCGTTAGCACGGTGTGTTTCTGAAGCACAGGTCCGTTTCAGTCACTGAGGCCGATCGACTTGCAGGGAGGCTGCCCGGCGCTGCTCCCATGCGTCTCTGTTATGACTGGGACACTCTACCTCGGCCGCCAGCAAGCAACACGTGGCACTTGCTAGGAATGTGAAGAGTGGCTCTCATGGGCCTCTTTCCCCATGAGGCTCCTCAGAAGCCCCTGGCCGCTCCTCCGGCACAGAGCAGTCACCATGCGAAAGTGGTGCACGGCCGCCTCTCCTATGTGTCCCCGGAGGCATCGGACAGTTCAGGCCATCCAGCGTGGCGCATGGATTCATGGCACCCCTGCACCCCCAACTCTGCTGACGTGAAACACTAGCCCTTACCTTGGGGCCTCAGGTCACCTTTCATTTGGCCGGAGCTGACTCTGCAGTGCAGTGGTATGAGTCCCTAGAAAGGCATTTGCCAGCACAGGATGGGCTTTGAGAGAACGCAGCCTTGTTGGCCCACAGCGACCACCCTGCAGTGGAGAGACGTCGGGCCGCTAGCGCTGTTCAGGCAGCTTGGAAGGCAGAAACGAGTCGCTCGCAAACGGGCAGAAGGCGTACTTTGCCATCAGTGTCCCACTTTCAAGCTTGATGACACAGCATGTTTATGTGAACATTCTGTCTAGCTATCTAGTACAAGGGAATGAGGGCCCCCTTCTGGTAAGAAAGGTTTTCAGGTGGGGAGTGCCATACGTGCAGGAGAGCGTTCCCCACACTGTGCAAAGTTTGGTACTTGGTGACTCGGGGTGGTCCCGAACGTCCGGCATTGTCCCGGGGAAAGCCGTCCATCGTTTTCTTTCAGGCTGGACGTAAACATCTAGCTTCCAGGTGCCGAAGGGAGTCGTCCTTGAGGAGTCCCCTGGTTTCAAAGGGGACGCACCGTGGTGATTCTCAGAAGAGCCCAAATCGCTCCTAGGGGCACTCCAGCATGGAATGTAAGGCTGCTCAGAACTGCGTTCCTGAGCCCGTTTGCATGCTGAGCAACAGGGAGGTGTCGAGTGAAGAGGGCAGCACTTTGCATTTACTGCTGGCACATCCGTGCAGTTAAAGCAAACGGACACATTCACTACCTGGGGCTCAAACGCCACACAAGAGCTGGAGGGCACACAGTGCCCTCTCACCAAAGTTACAACGAACGTGAGTGCACAATGAGACCTGCGATACCTTACAGAGTTGACGCTCTCCTTTAACGCCTGCTTCCTCACTAGGGCGACATTCTTCACTTTACTACTGGAAAACGCTGGACTTTTACTCGAGGCCAGGGGTCACATTTCTGTCGCTGGCAATCTCCGGAGTGCTCTTGGAGACGCTCCCAGCAAAGAACTGAGACCAGCGAGCCTCATACGAGTAAACTCACACTTCTTTGCTGAGGCCCGCTGGAGCAAAGGAAAGACGGGCCCGAGGAGTGTGTCTCAGGCACCTTTCGACCCGCATCTCATCCACCCGCGGGGAAAATTACGTTTGGGCAGCGTCGCCCTGTTTCAAACGTGAGCTCATACAGTCAGTTATCCTCAGTAGTTTCTGACTACCTCAAGGAAACATCGGGAGAACAGTGCCTTTCCTCGGAGAAACTATTGGACACAGGGTCCCCTGCACTGCATCAACTGCATACGAAGTGCAGTACCTGAGGTGGGCGTCAGTGACCAAGGCTCTGTCCCATACCTAGCCGTGTTAAGTGTGCAAAATGTACCTTTCTTCAGGCTGCACTCACAGCCTAGCTCGCGCTTCTGCGAGAGTGCCGTCCTGAGTGTTTCCCTGGATTGAGTCGTTAGCACGGTGTGTTTCTGAAGCACAGGTCCGTTTCAGTCACTGAGGCCGAGCGACTTGCAGGGAGGATGCCCGGCTCTGCTCCCACGCTTCTCTGTTATGACTGGGACACTCTACCTCGGCCGCCAGCAAGCAACACGTGGCCCTTGCTAGGAATGTGAAGAGTGGCTCCCATGGGCCTCTTTCCCCCAGAGGCTCCTCAGAAGCCCCTGGCCGCTCCTCTGGCACAGAGCAGTCACCATGCGAAAGTGGTGCACGGCCGCCTCTCCTATGTGTCCCCGGAGGCATCGGACAGTTCAGGCCATCCAGCGTGGCGCATGGATTCATGGCACCCCTGCACCCCCAACTCTGCTGACGTGAAACACTAGCCCTTACCTTGGGGCCTCAGGTCACCTTTCATTTGGCCGGAGCTGACTCTGCAGTGCAGTGGTATGAGTCCCTAGAAAGGCATTTGCCAGCACAGGATGGGCTTTGAGAGAACGCAGCCTTGTTGGCCCACAGCGATTACCCTGCAGTGGAGAGACGTCGGGCCGCTAGCGCTGTTCAGGCAGCTTGGAAGGCAGAAACGAGTCGCTCGCAAACGGGCAGAAGGCGTACTTTGCCATCAGTGTCCCACTTTCAAGCTTGATGACACAGCATGTTTATGTGAACATTCTGTCTAGCTATCTAGTACAAGGGAACGAGGGCCCCCTTCTGGTAAGAAAGGTTTTCAGGTGGGGAGTGCCATACGTGCAGGAGAGCGTTCGAACCCACACTGTGCAAAGTTTGGTGCTTGGTGACTCGGGGTGGTCCCGAACGTCCGGCATTGTCCCGGGGAAAGCCGTCCATCGTTTTCTTTCAGGCTGGACGTAAACATCTAGCTTCCAGGTGCCGAAGGGAGTCGTCCTTGAGGAGTCCCCTGGTTTCAAAGGGGACGCACCGTGGTGATTCTCAGAAGAGCCCAAATCGCTCCTAGGGGCACTCCAGCATGGAATGTAAGGCTGCTCAGAACTGCGTTCCTGAGCCCGTTTGCATGCTGAGCAACAGGGAGGTGTCGAGTGAAGAGGGCAGCACTTTGCATTTACTGCTGGCACATCCGTGCAGTTAAAGCAAACGGACACATTCACTACCTGGGGCTCAAACGCCACACAAGAGCTGGACGGCACACAGTGCCCTCTCACCAAAGTTACAACGAACGTGAGTGCACAATGAGACCTGCGATACCTTACAGAGTTGACGCTCTCCTTTAACGCCTGCTTCCTCACTAGGGCGACATTCTTCACTTTACTACTGGAAAACGCTGGACTTTTACTCGAGGCCAGGGGTCACATTTCTGTCGCTGGCAATCTCCGGAGTGCTCTTGGAGACGCTCCCAGCAAAGAACTGAGACCAGCGAGCCTCATACGAGTAAACTCACACTTCTTTTCTGAGGCCCGCTGGAGCAAAGGAAAGACGGGCCCGAGGAGTGTGTCTCAGGCACCTTTCGACCCGCATCTCATCCACCCGCGGGGAAAATTACGTTTGGGCAGCGTCGCCCTGTTTCAAACGTGAGCTCATACAGTCAGTTATCCTCAGTAGTTTCTGACTACCTCAAGGAAACATCGGGAGAACAGTGCCTTTCCTCGGAGAAACTATTGGACACAGGGTCCCCTGCACTGCATCAACTGCATACGAAGTGCAGTACCTGAGGTGGGCGTCAGTGACCAAGGCTCTGTCCCATACCTAGCCGTGTTAAGTGTGAAACATGTACCTTTCTTCAGGCTGCACTCACAGCCTAGCTCGCGCTTCTGCGAGAGTGCCGTCCTGAGTGTTTCCCTGGACTGAGTCGTTAGCACGGTGTGTTTCTGAAGCACAGGTCCGTTTCAGTCACTGAGGCCGAGCGACTTGCAGGGAGGATGCCCGGCTCTGCTCCCACGCTTCTCTGTTATGACTGGGACACTCTACCTCGGCCGCCAGCAAGCAACACGTGGCCCTTGCTAGGAATGTGAAGAGTGGCTCCCATGGGCCTCTTTCCCCCAGAGGCTCCTCAGAAGCCCCTGGCCGCTCCTCTGGCACAGAGCAGTCACCATGCGAAAGTGGTGCACGGCCGCCTCTCCTATGTGTCCCCGGAGGCATCGGACAGTTCAGGCCATCCAGCGTGGCGCATGGATTCATGGCACCCCTGCACCCCCAACTCTGCTGACGTGAAACACTAGCCCTTACCTTGGGGCCTCAGGTCACCTTTCATTTGGCCGGAGCTGACTCTGCAGTGCAGTGGTATGAGTCCCTAGAAAGGCATTTGCCAGCACAGGATGGGCTTTGAGAGAACGCAGCCTTGTTGGCCCACAGCGATTACCCTGCAGTGGAGAGACGTCGGGCCGCTAGCGCTGTTCAGGCAGCTTGGAAGGCAGAAACGAGTCGCTCGCAAACGGGCAGAAGGCGTACTTTGCCATCAGTGTCCCACTTTCAAGCTTGATGACACAGCATGTTTATGTGAACATTCTGTCTTGCTATCTCGTACAAGGGAACAAGGGCCCCCTTCTGGTAAGAAAGGTTTTCAGGTGGGGAGTGCCATACGTGCAGGAGAGCGTTCCCCACACTGTGCAAAGTTTGGTACTTGGTGACTCGGGGTGGTCCCGAACGTCCGGCATTGTCCCGGGGAAAGCCGTGCATCGTTTTCTTTCAAGGCTGGACGTAAATATCTAGCTTCCAGGTTCCGAAGGGAGTCGTCCTTGAGGAGTCCCCTGGTTTCACTGGGGACGCACCGTGGTGATTCTCAGAAGAGCCCAAATCGCTCCTTGGGGCACACCAGCATGGAATGTAAGGCTGCTCAGAACTGCGTTCCTGAGGCCGTTTGCATGCTGAGCAAAAGGGAGGTGTCGAGGGAAGAGGGCAGCACTTTGCCTTTACTGCTGGCACATCCATGCAGTTAAAACAAACGGACACATTCACTACCTGGGGCTCAAACGCCACACAAGAGCTGGACGGCACACAGTGCCCTCTCACCAAAGTTACAACGAACGTGAGTGCACAATGAGACCTGCGATACCTTACAGAGTTGACGCTCTCCTTTAACGCCTGCTTCCTCACTAGGGCGACATTCTTCACTTTACTACTGGAAAAAGCTGGACTTTTACTCGAGGCCAGGGGTCACATTTCTGTCGCTGGCAATCTCCGGAGTGCTCTTGGAGACGCTCCCAGCAAAGAACTGAGACCAGCGAGCCTCATACGAGTAAACTCACACTTCTTTTCTGAGGCCTGCTGGAGCAAAGGAAAGACGGGCCCGAGGAGTGTGTCTCAGGCACCTTTCGACCCGCATCTCATCCACCCGCGGGGAAAATTACGTTTGGGCAGCGTCGCCCTGTTTCAAACGTGAGCTCATACAGTCAGTTATCCTCAGTAGTTTCTGACTACCTCAAGGAAACATCGGGAGAACAGTGCCTTTCCTCGGAGAAACTATTGGACACAGGGTCCCCTGCACTGCATCAACTGCATACGAAGTGCAGTACCTGAGGTGGGCGTCAGTGACCAAGGCTCTGTCCCATACCTAGCCGTGTTAAGTGTGAAACATGTACCTTTCTTCAGGCTGCACTCACAGCCTAGCTCGCGCTTCTGCGAGAGTGCCGTCCTGAGTGTTTCCCTGGACTGAGTCGTTAGCACGGTGTGTTTCTGAAGCACAGGTCCGTTTCAGTCACTGAGGCCGAGCGACTTGCAGGGAGGATGCCCGGCTCTGCTCCCACGCTTCTCTGTTATGACTGGGACACTCTACCTCGGCCGCCAGCAAGCAACACGTGGCCCTTGCTAGGAATGTGAAGAGTGGCTCCCATGGGCCTCTTTCCCCCAGAGGCTCCTCAGAAGCCCCTGGCCGCTCCTCTGGCACAGAGCAGTCACCATGCGAAAGTGGTGCACGGCCGCCTCTCCTATGTGTCCCCGGAGGCATCGGACAGTTCAGGCCATCCAGCGTGGCGCATGGATTCATGGCACCCCTGCACCCCCAACTCTGCTGACGTGAAACACTAGCCCTTACCTTGGGGCCTCAGGTCACCTTTCATTTGGCCGGAGCTGACTCTGCAGTGCAGTGGTATGAGTCCCTAGAAAGGCATTTGCCAGCACAGGATGGGCTTTGAGAGAACGCAGCCTTGTTGGCCCACAGCGATTACCCTGCAGTGGAGAGACGTCGGGCCGCTAGCGCTGTTCAGGCAGCTTGGAAGGCAGAAACGAGTCGCTCGCAAACGGGCAGAAGGCGTACTTTGCCATCAGTGTCCCACTTTCAAGCTTGATGACACAGCATGTTTATGTGAACATTCTGTCTAGCTATCTAGTACAAGGGAACGAGGGCCCCCTTCTGGTAAGAAAGGTTTTCAGGTAGGGAGTGCCATACGTGCAGGAGAGCGTTCGAACCCACACTGTGCAAAGTTTGGTGCTTGGTGACTCGGGGTGGTCCCGAACGTCCGGCATTGTCCCGGGGAAAGCCGTCCATCGTTTTCTTTCAGGCTGGACGTAAACATCTAGCTTCCAGGTGCCGAAGGGAGTCGTCCTTGAGGAGTCCCCTGGTTTCAAAGGGGACGCACCGTGGTGATTCTCAGAAGAGCCCAAATCGCTCCTAGGGGCACTCCAGCATGGAATGTAAGGCTGCTCAGAACTGCGTTCCTGAGCCCGTTTGCATGCTGAGCAACAGGGAGGTGTCGAGTGAAGAGGGCAGCACTTTGCATTTACTGCTGGCACATCCGTGCAGTTAAAGCAAACGGACACATTCACTACCTGGGGCTCAAACGCCACACAAGAGCTGGAGGGCACACAGTGCCCTCTCACCAAAGTTACAACGAACGTGAGTGCACAATGAGACCTGCGATACCTTACAGAGTTGACGCTCTCCTTTAACGCCTGCTTCCTCACTAGGGCGACATTCTTCACTTTACTACTGGAAAACGCTGGACTTTTACTCGAGGCCAGGGGTCACATTTCTGTCGCTGGCAATCTCCGGAGTGCTCTTGGAGACGCTCCCAGCAAAGAACTGAGACCAGCGAGCCTCATACGAGTAAACTCACACTTCTTTTCTGAGGCCCGCTGGAGCAAAGGAAAGACGGGCCCGAGGAGTGTGTCTCAGGCACCTTTCGACCCGCATCTCATCCACCCGCGGGGAAAATTACGTTTGGGCAGCGTCGCCCTGTTTCAAACGTGAGCTCATACAGTCAGTTATCCTCAGTAGTTTCTGACTACCTCAAGGAAACATCGGGAGAACAGTGCCTTTCCTCGGAGAAACTATTGGACACAGGGTCCCCTGCACTGCATCAACTGCATACGAAGTGCAGTACCTGAGGTGGGCGTCAGTGACCAAGGCTCTGTCCCATACCTAGCCGTGTTAAGTGTGAAACATGTACCTTTCTTCAGGCTGCACTCACAGCCTAGCTCGCGCTTCTGCGAGAGTGCCGTCCTGAGTGTTTCCCTGGACTGAGTCGTTATCACGGTGTGTTTCTGAAGCACAGGTCCGTTTCAGTCACTGAGGCCGAGCGACTTGCAGGGAGGATGCCCGGCTCTGCTCCCACGCTTCTCTGTTATGACTGGGACACTCTACCTCGGCCGCCAGCAAGCAACACGTGGCCCTTGCTAGGAATGTGAAGAGTGGCTCCCATGGGCCTCTTTCCCCCAGAGGCTCCTCAGAAGCCCCTGGCCGCTCCTCTGGCACAGAGCAGTCACCATGCGAAAGTGGTGCACGGCCGCCTCTCCTATGTGTCCCCGGAGGCATCGGACAGTTCAGGCCATCCAGCGTGGCGCATGGATTCATGGCACCCCTGCACCCCCAACTCTGCTGACGTGAAACACTAGCCCTTACCTTGGGGCCTCAGGTCACCTTTCATTTGGCCGGAGCTGACTCTGCAGTGCAGTGGTATGAGTCCCTAGAAAGGCATTTGCCAGCACAGGATGGACTTTGAGAGAACGCAGCCTTGTTGGCCCACAGCGATTACCCTGCAGTGGAGAGACGTCGGGCCGCTAGCGCTGTTCAGGCAGCTTGGAAGGCAGAAACGAGTCGCTCGCAAACGGGCAGAAGGCGTACTTTGCCATCAGTGTCCCACTTTCAAGCTTGATGACACAGCATGTTTATGTGAACATTCTGTCTAGCTATCTAGTACAAGGGAACGAGGGCCCCCTTCTGGTAAGAAAGGTTTTCAGGTGGGGAGTGCCATACGTGCAGGAGAGCGTTCGAACCCACACTGTGCAAAGTTTGGTGCTTGGTGACTCGGGGTGGTCCCGAACGTCCGGCATTGTCCCGGGGAAAGCCGTCCATCGTTTTCTTTCAGGCTGGACGTAAACATCTAGCTTCCAGGTGCCGAAGGGAGTCGTCCTTGAGGAGTCCCCTGGTTTCAAAGGGGACGCACCGTGGTGATTCTCAGAAGAGCCCAAATCGCTCCTAGGGGCACTCCAGCATGGAATGTAAGGCTGCTCAGAACTGCGTTCCTGAGCCCGTTTGCATGCTGAGCAACAGGGAGGTGTCGAGTGAAGAGGGCAGCACTTTGCATTTACTGCTGGCACATCCGTGCAGTTAAAGCAAACGGACACATTCACTACCTGGGGCTCAAACGCCACACAAGAGCTGGAGGGCACACAGTGCCCTCTCACCAAAGTTACAACGAACGTGAGTGCACAATGAGACCTGCGATACCTTACAGAGTTGACGCTCTCCTTTAACGCCTGCTTCCTCACTAGGGCGACATTCTTCACTTTACTACTGGAAAACGCTGGACTTTTACTCGAGGCCAGGGGTCACATTTCTGTCGCTGGCAATCTCCGGAGTGCTCTTGGAGACGCTCCCAGCAAAGAACTGAGACCAGCGAGCCTCATACGAGTAAACTCACACTTCTTTTCTGAGGCCCGCTGGAGCAAAGGAAAGACGGGCCCGAGGAGTGTGTCTCAGGCACCTTTCGACCCGCATCTCATCCACCCGCGGGGAAAATTACGTTTGGGCAGCGTCGCCCTGTTTCAAACGTGAGCTCATACAGTCAGTTATCCTCAGTAGTTTCTGACTACCTCAAGGAAACATCGGGAGAACAGTGCCTTTCCTCGGAGAAACTATTGGACACAGGGTCCCCTGCACTGCATCAACTGCATACGAAGTGCAGTACCTGAGGTGGGCGTCAGTGACCAAGGCTCTGTCCCATACCTAGCCGTGTTAAGTGTGAAACATGTACCTTTCTTCAGGCTGCACTCACAGCCTAGCTCGCGCTTCTGCGAGAGTGCCGTCCTGAGTGTTTCCCTGGACTGAGTCGTTAGCACGGTGTGTTTCTGAAGCACAGGTCCGTTTCAGTCACTGAGGCCGAGCGACTTGGAGGGAGGATGCCCGGCTCTGCTCCCACGCTTCTCTGTTATGACTGGGACACTCTACCTCGGCCGCCAGCAAGCAACACGTGGCCCTTGCTAGGAATGTGAAGAGTGGCTCCCATGGGCCTCTTTCCCCCAGAGGCTCCTCAGAAGCCCCTGGCCGCTCCTCTGGCACAGAGCAGTCACCATGCGAAAGTGGTGCACGGCCGCCTCTCCTATGTGTCCCCGGAGGCATCGGACAGTTCAGGCCATCCAGCGTGGCGCATGGATTCATGGCACCCCTGCACCCCCAACTCTGCTGACGTGAAACACTAGCCCTTACCTTGGGGCCTCAGGTCACCTTTCATTTGGCCGGAGCTGACTCTGCAGTGCAGTGGTATGAGTCCCTAGAAAGGCATTTGCCAGCACAGGATGGGCTTTGAGAGAACGCAGCCTTGTTGGCCCACAGCGATTACCCTGCAGTGGAGAGACGTCGGGCCGCTAGCGCTGTTCAGGCAGCTTGGAAGGCAGAAACGAGTCGCTCGCAAACGGGCAGAAGGCGTACTTTGCCATCAGTGTCCCACTTTCAAGCTTGATGACACAGCATGTTTATGTGAACATTCTGTCTAGCTATCTAGTACAAGGGAACGAGGGCCCCCTTCTGGTAAGAAAGGTTTTCAGGTGGGGAGTGCCATACGTGCAGGAGAGCGTTCGAACTCACACTGTGCAAAGTTTGGTGCTTGGTGACTCGGGGTGGTCCCGAACGTCCGGCATTGTCCCGGGGAAAGCCGTCCATCGTTTTCTTTCAGGCTGGACGTAAACATCTAGCTTCCAGGTGCCGAAGGGAGTCGTCCTTGAGGAGTCCCCTGGTTTCAAAGGGGACGCACCGTGGTGATTCTCAGAAGAGCCCAAATCGCTCCTAGGGGCACTCCAGCATGGAATGTAAGGCTGCTCAGAACTGCGTTCCTGAGCCCGTTTGCATGCTGAGCAACAGGGAGGTGTCGAGTGAAGAGGGCAGCACTTTGCATTTACTGCTGGCACATCCGTGCAGTTAAAGCAAACGGACACATTCACTACCTGGGGCTCAAACGCCACACAAGAGCTGGAGGGCACACAGTGCCCTCTCACCAAAGTTACAACGAACGTGAGTGCACAATGAGACCTGCGATACCTTACAGAGTTGACGCTCTCCTTTAACGCCTGCTTCCTCACTAGGGCGACATTCTTCACTTTACTACTGGAAAACGCTGGACTTTTACTCGAGGCCAGGGGTCACATTTCTGTCGCTGGCAATCTCCGGAGTGCTCTTGGAGACGCTCCCAGCAAAGAACTGAGACCAGCGAGCCTCATACGAGTAAACTCACACTTCTTTTCTGAGGCCCGCTGGAGCAAAGGAAAGACGGGCCCGAGGAGTGTGTCTCAGGCACCTTTCGACCCGCATCTCATCCACCCGCGGGGAAAATTACGTTTGGGCAGCGTCGCCCTGTTTCAAACGTGAGCTCATACAGTCAGTTATCCTCAGTAGTTTCTGACTACCTCAAGGAAACATCGGGAGAACAGTGCCTTTCCTCGGAGAAACTATTGGACACAGGGTCCCCTGCACTGCATCAACTGCATACGAAGTGCAGTACCTGAGGTGGGCGTCAGTGACCAAGGCTCTGTCCCATACCTAGCCGTGTTAAGTGTGAAACATGTACCTTTCTTCAGGCTGCACTCACAGCCTAGCTCGCGCTTCTGCGAGAGTGCCGTCCTGAGTGTTTCCCTGGACTGAGTCGTTATCACGGTGTGTTTCTGAAGCACAGGTCCGTTTCAGTCACTGAGGCCGAGCGACTTGCAGGGAGGATGCCCGGCTCTGCTCCCACGCTTCTCTGTTATGACTGGGACACTCTACCTCGGCCGCCAGCAAGCAACACGTGGCCCTTGCTAGGAATGTGAAGAGTGGCTCCCATGGGCCTCTTTCCCCCAGAGGCTCCTCAGAAGCCCCTGGCCGCTCCTCTGGCACAGAGCAGTCACCATGCGAAAGTGGTGCACGGCCGCCTCTCCTATGTGTCCCCGGAGGCATCGGACAGTTCAGGCCATCCAGCGTGGCGCATGGATTCATGGCACCCCTGCACCCCCAACTCTGCTGACGTGAAACACTAGCCCTTACCTTGGGGCCTCAGGTCACCTTTCATTTGGCCGGAGCTGACTCTGCAGTGCAGTGGTATGAGTCCCTAGAAAGGCATTTGCCAGCACAGGATGGACTTTGAGAGAACGCAGCCTTGTTGGCCCACAGCGATTACCCTGCAGTGGAGAGACGTCGGGCCGCTAGCGCTGTTCAGGCAGCTTGGAAGGCAGAAACGAGTCGCTCGCAAACGGGCAGAAGGCGTACTTTGCCATCAGTGTCCCACTTTCAAGCTTGATGACACAGCATGTTTATGTGAACATTCTGTCTAGCTATCTAGTACAAGGGAACGAGGGCCCCCTTCTGGTAAGAAAGGTTTTCAGGTGGGGAGTGCCATACGTGCAGGAGAGCGTTCGAACCCACACTGTGCAAAGTTTGGTGCTTGGTGACTCGGGGTGGTCCCGAACGTCCGGCATTGTCCCGGGGAAAGCCGTCCATCGTTTTCTTTCAGGCTGGACGTAAACATCTAGCTTCCAGGTGCCGAAGGGAGTCGTCCTTGAGGAGTCCCCTGGTTTCAAAGGGGACGCACCGTGGTGATTCTCAGAAGAGCCCAAATCGCTCCTAGGGGCACTCCAGCATGGAATGTAAGGCTGCTCAGAACTGCGTTCCTGAGCCCGTTTGCATGCTGAGCAACAGGGAGGTGTCGAGTGAAGAGGGCAGCACTTTGCATTTACTGCTGGCACATCCGTGCAGTTAAAGCAAACGGACACATTCACTACCTGGGGCTCAAACGCCACACAAGAGCTGGAGGGCACACAGTGCCCTCTCACCAAAGTTACAACGAACGTGAGTGCACAATGAGACCTGCGATACCTTACAGAGTTGACGCTCTCCTTTAACGCCTGCTTCCTCACTAGGGCGACATTCTTCACTTTACTACTGGAAAACGCTGGACTTTTACTCGAGGCCAGGGGTCACATTTCTGTCGCTGGCAATCTCCGGAGTGCTCTTGGAGACGCTCCCAGCAAAGAACTGAGACCAGCGAGCCTCATACGAGTAAACTCACACTTCTTTTCTGAGGCCCGCTGGAGCAAAGGAAAGACGGGCCCGAGGAGTGTGTCTCAGGCACCTTTCGACCCGCATCTCATCCACCCGCGGGGAAAATTACGTTTGGGCAGCGTCGCCCTGTTTCAAACGTGAGCTCATACAGTCAGTTATCCTCAGTAGTTTCTGACTACCTCAAGGAAACATCGGGAGAACAGTGCCTTTCCTCGGAGAAACTATTGGACACAGGGTCCCCTGCACTGCATCAACTGCATACGAAGTGCAGTACCTGAGGTGGGCGTCAGTGACCAAGGCTCTGTCCCATACCTAGCCGTGTTAAGTGTGAAACATGTACCTTTCTTCAGGCTGCACTCACAGCCTAGCTCGCGCTTCTGCGAGAGTGCCGTCCTGAGTGTTTCCCTGGACTGAGTCGTTAGCACGGTGTGTTTCTGAAGCACAGGTCCGTTTCAGTCACTGAGGCCGAGCGACTTGGAGGGAGGATGCCCGGCTCTGCTCCCACGCTTCTCTGTTATGACTGGGACACTCTACCTCGGCCGCCAGCAAGCAACACGTGGCCCTTGCTAGGAATGTGAAGAGTGGCTCCCATGGGCCTCTTTCCCCCAGAGGCTCCTCAGAAGCCCCTGGCCGCTCCTCTGGCACAGAGCAGTCACCATGCGAAAGTGGTGCACGGCCGCCTCTCCTATGTGTCCCCGGAGGCATCGGACAGTTCAGGCCATCCAGCGTGGCGCATGGATTCATGGCACCCCTGCACCCCCAACTCTGCTGACGTGAAACACTAGCCCTTACCTTGGGGCCTCAGGTCACCTTTCATTTGGCCGGAGCTGACTCTGCAGTGCAGTGGTATGAGTCCCTAGAAAGGCATTTGCCAGCACAGGATGGGCTTTGAGAGAACGCAGCCTTGTTGGCCCACAGCGATTACCCTGCAGTGGAGAGACGTCGGGCCGCTAGCGCTGTTCAGGCAGCTTGGAAGGCAGAAACGAGTCGCTCGCAAACGGGCAGAAGGCGTACTTTGCCATCAGTGTCCCACTTTCAAGCTTGATGACACAGCATGTTTATGTGAACATTCTGTCTAGCTATCTAGTACAAGGGAACGAGGGCCCCCTTCTGGTAAGAAAGGTTTTCAGGTGGGGAGTGCCATACGTGCAGGAGAGCGTTCGAACCCACACTGTGCAAAGTTTGGTGCTTGGTGACTCGGGGTGGTCCCGAACGTCCGGCATTGTCCCGGGGAAAGCCGTCCATCGTTTTCTTTCAGGCTGGACGTAAACATCTAGCTTCCAGGTGCCGAAGGGAGTCGTCCTTGAGGAGTCCCCTGGTTTCAAAGGGGACGCACCGTGGTGATTCTCAGAAGAGCCCAAATCGCTCCTAGGGGCACTCCAGCATGGAATGTAAGGCTGCTCAGAACTGCGTTCCTGAGCCCGTTTGCATGCTGAGCAACAGGGAGGTGTCGAGTGAAGAGGGCAGCACTTTGCATTTACTGCTGGCACATCCGTGCAGTTAAAGCAAACGGACACATTCACTACCTGGGGCTCAAACGCCACACAAGAGCTGGAGGGCACACAGTGCCCTCTCACCAAAGTTACAACGAACGTGAGTGCACAATGAGACCTGCGATACCTTACAGAGTTGACGCTCTCCTTTAACGCCTGCTTCCTCACTAGGGCGACATTCTTCACTTTACTACTGGAAAACGCTGGACTTTTACTCGAGGCCAGGGGTCACATTTCTGTCGCTGGCAATCTCCGGAGTGCTCTTGGAGACGCTCCCAGCAAAGAACTGAGACCAGCGAGCCTCATACGAGTAAACTCACACTTCTTTTCTGAGGCCCGCTGGAGCAAAGGAAAGACGGGCCCGAGGAGTGTGTCTCAGGCACCTTTCGACCCGCATCTCATCCACCCGCGGGGAAAATTACGTTTGGGCAGCGTCGCCCTGTTTCAAACGTGAGCTCATACAGTCAGTTATCCTCAGTAGTTTCTGACTACCTCAAGGAAACATCGGGAGAACAGTGCCTTTCCTCGGAGAAACTATTGGACACAGGGTCCCCTGCACTGCATCAACTGCATACGAAGTGCAGTACCTGAGGTGGGCGTCAGTGACCAAGGCTCTGTCCCATACCTAGCCGTGTTAAGTGTGAAACATGTACCTTTCTTCAGGCTGCACTCACAGCCTAGCTCGCGCTTCTGCGAGAGTGCCGTCCTGAGTGTTTCCCTGGACTGAGTCGTTAGCACGGTGTGTTTCTGAAGCACAGGTCCGTTTCAGTCACTGAGGCCGAGCGACTTGGAGGGAGGATGCCCGGCTCTGCTCCCACGCTTCTCTGTTATGACTGGGACACTCTACCTCGGCCGCCAGCAAGCAACACGTGGCCCTTGCTAGGAATGTGAAGAGTGGCTCCCATGGGCCTCTTTCCCCCAGAGGCTCCTCAGAAGCCCCTGGCCGCTCCTCTGGCACAGAGCAGTCACCATGCGAAAGTGGTGCACGGCCGCCTCTCCTATGTGTCCCCGGAGGCATCGGACAGTTCAGGCCATCCAGCGTGGCGCATGGATTCATGGCACCCCTGCACCCCCAACTCTGCTGACGTGAAACACTAGCCCTTACCTTGGGGCCTCAGGTCACCTTTCATTTGGCCGGAGCTGACTCTGCAGTGCAGTGGTATGAGTCCCTAGAAAGGCATTTGCCAGCACAGGATGGGCTTTGAGAGAACGCAGCCTTGTTGGCCCACAGCGATTACCCTGCAGTGGAGAGACGTCGGGCCGCTAGCGCTGTTCAGGCAGCTTGGAAGGCAGAAACGAGTCGCTCGCAAACGGGCAGAAGGCGTACTTTGCCATCAGTGTCCCACTTTCAAGCTTGATGACACAGCATGTTTATGTGAACATTCTGTCTTGCTATCTAGTACAAGGGAACAAGGGCCCCCTTCTGGTAAGAAAGGTTTTCAGGTGGGGAGTGCCATACGTGCAGGAGAGCGTTCCCCACACTGTGCAAAGTTTGGTACTTGGTGACTCGGGGTGGTCCCGAACGTCCGGCATTGTCCCGGGGAAAGCCGTGCATCGTTTTCTTTCAAGGCTGGACGTAAATATCTAGCTTCCAGGTTCCGAAGGGAGTCGTCCTTGAGGAGTCCCCTGGTTTCACTGGGGACGCACCGTGGTGATTCTCAGAAGAGCCCAAATCGCTCCTTGGGGCACACCAGCATGGAATGTAAGGCTGCTCAGAACTGCGTTCCTGAGGCCGTTTGCATGCTGAGCAAAAGGGAGGTGTCGAGGGAAGAGGGCAGCACTTTGCCTTTACTGCTGGCACATCCGTGCAGTTAAAACAAACGGACACATTCACTACCTGGGGCTCAAACGCCACACAAGAGCTGGAGGGCACACAGTGCCCTCTCACCAAAGTTACAACGAACGTGAGTGCACAATGAGACCTGCGATACCTTACAGAGTTGACGCTCTCCTTTAACGCCTGCTTCCTCACTAGGGCGACATTCTTCACTTTACTACTGGAAAACGCTGGACTTTTACTCGAGGCCAGGGGTCACATTTCTGTCGCTGGCAATCTCCGGAGTGCTCTTGGAGACGCTCCCAGCAAAGAACTGAGACCAGCGAGCCTCATACGAGTAAACTCACACTTCTTTTCTGAGGCCCGCTGGAGCAAAGGAAAGACGGGCCCGAGGAGTGTGTCTCAGGCAACTTTCGACCCGCATCTCATCCACCCGCGGGGAAAATTACGTTTGGGCAGCGTCGCCCTGTTTCAAACGTGAGCTCATACAGTCAGTTATCCTCAGTAGTTTCTGACTACCTCAAGGAAACATCGGGAGAACAGTGCCTTTCCTCGGAGAAACTATTGGACACAGGGTCCCCTGCACTGCATCAACTGCATACGAAGTGCAGTACCTGAGGTGGGCGTCAGTGACCAAGGCTCTGTCCCATACCTAGCCGTGTTAAGTGTGCAAAATGTACCTTTCTTCAGGCTGCACTCACAGCCTAGCTCGCGCTTCTGCGAGAGTGCCGTCCTGAGTGTTTCCCTGGACTGAGTCGTTAGCACGGTGTGTTTCTGAAGCACAGGTCCGTTTCAGTCACTGAGGCCGATCGACTTGCAGGGAGGATGCCCGGCTCTGCTCCCACGCTTCTCTGTTATGACTGGGACACTCTACCTCGGCCGCCAGCAAGCAACACGTGGCCCTTGCTAGGAATGTGAAGAGTGGCTCCCATGGGCCTCTTTCCCCCAGAGGCTCCTCAGAAGCCCCTGGCCGCTCCTCTGGCACAGAGCAGTCACCATGCGAAAGTGGTGCACGGCCGCCTCTCCTATGTGTCCCCGGAGGCATCGGAGAGTTCAGGCCATCCAGCGTGGCGCATGGATTCATGGCACCCCTGCACCCCCAACTCTGCTGACGTGAAACACTAGCCCTTACCTTGGGGCCTCAGGTCACCTTTCATTTGGCCGGAGCTGACTCTGCAGTGCAGTGGTATGAGTCCCTAGAAAGGCATTTGCCAGCACAGGATGGGCTTTGAGAGAACGCAGCCTTGTTGGCCCACAGCGATTACCCTGCAGTGGAGAGACGTCGGGCCGCTAGCGCTGTTCAGGCAGCTTGGAAGGCAGAAACGAGTCGCTCGCAAACGGGCAGAAGGCGTACTTTGCCATCAGTGTCCCACTTTCAAGCTTGATGACACAGCATGTTTATGTGAACATTCTGTCTTGCTATCTAGTACAAGGGAACGAGGGCCCCCTTCTGGTAAGAAAGGTTTTCAGGTGGGGAGTGCCATACGTGCAGGAGAGCGTTCCCCACACTGTGCAAAGTTTGGTACTTGGTGACTCGGGGTGGTCCCGAACGTCCGGCATTGTCCCGGGGAAAGCCGTCCATCGTTTTCTTTCAGGCTGGACGTAAACATCTAGCTTCCAGGTGCCGAAGGGAGTCGTCCTTGAGGAGTCCCCTGGTTTCAAAGGGGACGCACCGTGGTGATTCTCAGAAGAGCCCAAATCGCTCCTAGGGGCACTCCAGCATGGAATGTAAGGCTGCTCAGAACTGCGTTCCTGAGCCCGTTTGCATGCTGAGCAACAGGGAGGTGTCGAGTGAAGAGGGCAGCACTTTGCATTTACTGCTGGCACATCCGTGCAGTTAAAGCAAACGGACACATTCACTACCTGGGGCTCAAACGCCACACAAGAGCTGGAGGGCACACAGTGCCCTCTCACCAAAGTTACAACGAACGTGAGTGCACAATGAGACCTGCGATACCTTACAGAGTTGACGCTCTCCTTTAACGCCTGCTTCCTCACTAGGGCGACATTCTTCACTTTACTACTGGAAAACGCTGGACTTTTACTCGAGGCCAGGGGTCACATTTCTGTCGCTGGCAATCTCCGGAGTGCTCTTGGAGACGCTCCCAGCAAAGAACTGAGACCAGCGAGCCTCATACGAGTAAACTCACACTTCTTTTCTGAGGCCCGCTGGAGCAAAGGAAAGACGGGCCCGAGGAGTGTGTCTCAGGCACCTTTCGACCCGCATCTCATCCACCCGCGGGGAAAATTACGTTTGGGCAGCGTCGCCCTGTTTCAAACGTGAGCTCATACAGTCAGTTATCCTCAGTAGTTTCTGACTACCTCAAGGAAACATCGGGAGAACAGTGCCTTTCCTCGGAGAAACTATTGGACACAGGGTCCCCTGCACTGCATCAACTGCATACGAAGTGCAGTACCTGAGGTGGGCGTCAGTGACCAAGGCTCTGTCCCATACCTAGCCGTGTTAAGTGTGAAACATGTACCTTTCTTCAGGCTGCACTCACAGCCTAGCTCGCGCTTCTGCGAGAGTGCCGTCCTGAGTGTTTCCCTGGACTGAGTCGTTAGCACGGTGTGTTTCTGAAGCACAGGTCCGTTTCAGTCACTGAGGCCGAGCGACTTGGAGGGAGGATGCCCGGCTCTGCTCCCACGCTTCTCTGTTATGACTGGGACACTCTACCTCGGCCGCCAGCAAGCAACACGTGGCCCTTGCTAGGAATGTGAAGAGTGGCTCCCATGGGCCTCTTTCCCCCAGAGGCTCCTCAGAAGCCCCTGGCCGCTCCTCTGGCACAGAGCAGTCACCATGCGAAAGTGGTGCACGGCCGCCTCTCCTATGTGTCCCCGGAGGCATCGGACAGTTCAGGCCATCCAGCGTGGCGCATGGATTCATGGCACCCCTGCACCCCCAACTCTGCTGACGTGAAACACTAGCCCTTACCTTGGGGCCTCAGGTCACCTTTCATTTGGCCGGAGCTGACTCTGCAGTGCAGTGGTATGAGTCCCTAGAAAGGCATTTGCCAGCACAGGATGGGCTTTGAGAGAACGCAGCCTTGTTGGCCCACAGCGATTACCCTGCAGTGGAGAGACGTCGGGCCGCTAGCGCTGTTCAGGCAGCTTGGAAGGCAGAAACGAGTCGCTCGCAAACGGGCAGAAGGCGTACTTTGCCATCAGTGTCCCACTTTCAAGCTTGATGACACAGCATGTTTATGTGAACATTCTGTCTAGCTATCTAGTACAAGGGAACGAGGGCCCCCTTCTGGTAAGAAAGGTTTTCAGGTGGGGAGTGCCATACGTGCAGGAGAGCGTTCGAACCCACACTGTGCAAAGTTTGGTGCTTGGTGACTCGGGGTGGTCCCGAACGTCCGGCATTGTCCCGGGGAAAGCCGTCCATCGTTTTCTTTCAGGCTGGACGTAAACATCTAGCTTCCAGGTGCCGAAGGGAGTCGTCCTTGAGGAGTCCCCTGGTTTCAAAGGGGACGCACCGTGGTGATTCTCAGAAGAGCCCAAATCGCTCCTAGGGGCACTCCAGCATGGAATGTAAGGCTGCTCAGAACTGCGTTCCTGAGCCCGTTTGCATGCTGAGCAACAGGGAGGTGTCGAGTGAAGAGGGCAGCACTTTGCATTTACTGCTGGCACATCCGTGCAGTTAAAGCAAACGGACACATTCACTACCTGGGGCTCAAACGCCACACAAGAGCTGGAGGGCACACAGTGCCCTCTCACCAAAGTTACAACGAACGTGAGTGCACAATGAGACCTGCGATACCTTACAGAGTTGACGCTCTCCTTTAACGCCTGCTTCCTCACTAGGGCGACATTCTTCACTTTACTACTGGAAAACGCTGGACTTTTACTCGAGGCCAGGGGTCACATTTCTGTCGCTGGCAATCTCCGGAGTGCTCTTGGAGACGCTCCCAGCAAAGAACTGAGACCAGCGAGCCTCATACGAGTAAACTCACACTTCTTTTCTGAGGCCCGCTGGAGCAAAGGAAAGACGGGCCCGAGGAGTGTGTCTCAGGCACCTTTCGACCCGCATCTCATCCACCCGCGGGGAAAATTACGTTTGGGCAGCGTCGCCCTGTTTCAAACGTGAGCTCATACAGTCAGTTATCCTCAGTAGTTTCTGACTACCTCAAGGAAACATCGGGAGAACAGTGCCTTTCCTCGGAGAAACTATTGGACACAGGGTCCCCTGCACTGCATCAACTGCATACGAAGTGCAGTACCTGAGGTGGGCGTCAGTGACCAAGGCTCTGTCCCATACCTAGCCGTGTTAAGTGTGAAACATGTACCTTTCTTCAGGCTGCACTCACAGCCTAGCTCGCGCTTCTGCGAGAGTGCCGTCCTGAGTGTTTCCCTGGACTGAGTCGTTAGCACGGTGTGTTTCTGAAGCACAGGTCCGTTTCAGTCACTGAGGCCGAGCGACTTGGAGGGAGGATGCCCGGCTCTGCTCCCACGCTTCTCTGTTATGACTGGGACACTCTACCTCGGCCGCCAGCAAGCAACACGTGGCCCTTGCTAGGAATGTGAAGAGTGGCTCCCATGGGCCTCTTTCCCCCAGAGGCTCCTCAGAAGCCCCTGGCCGCTCCTCTGGCACAGAGCAGTCACCATGCGAAAGTGGTGCACGGCCGCCTCTCCTATGTGTCCCCGGAGGCATCGGACAGTTCAGGCCATCCAGCGTGGCGCATGGATTCATGGCACCCCTGCACCCCCAACTCTGCTGACGTGAAACACTAGCCCTTACCTTGGGGCCTCAGGTCACCTTTCATTTGGCCGGAGCTGACTCTGCAGTGCAGTGGTATGAGTCCCTAGAAAGGCATTTGCCAGCACAGGATGGGCTTTGAGAGAACGCAGCCTTGTTGGCCCACAGCGATTACCCTGCAGTGGAGAGACGTCGGGCCGCTAGCGCTGTTCAGGCAGCTTGGAAGGCAGAAACGAGTCGCTCGCAAACGGGCAGAAGGCGTACTTTGCCATCAGTGTCCCACTTTCAAGCTTGATGACACAGCATGTTTATGTGAACATTCTGTCTTGCTATCTAGTACAAGGGAACAAGGGCCCCCTTCTGGTAAGAAAGGTTTTCAGGTGGGGAGTGCCATACGTGCAGGAGAGCGTTCCCCACACTGTGCAAAGTTTGGTACTTGGTGACTCGGGGTGGTCCCGAACGTCCGGCATTGTCCCGGGGAAAGCCGTGCATCGTTTTCTTTCAAGGCTGGACGTAAATATCTAGCTTCCAGGTTCCGAAGGGAGTCGTCCTTGAGGAGTCCCCTGGTTTCACTGGGGACGCACCGTGGTGATTCTCAGAAGAGCCCAAATCGCTCCTTGGGGCACACCAGCATGGAATGTAAGGCTGCTCAGAACTGCGTTCCTGAGGCCGTTTGCATGCTGAGCAAAAGGGAGGTGTCGAGGGAAGAGGGCAGCACTTTGCCTTTACTGCTGGCACATCCGTGCAGTTAAAACAAACGGACACATTCACTACCTGGGGCTCAAACGCCACACAAGAGCTGGAGGGCACACAGTGCCCTCTCACCAAAGTTACAACGAACGTGAGTGCACAATGAGACCTGCGATACCTTACAGAGTTGACGCTCTCCTTTAACGCCTGCTTCCTCACTAGGGCGACATTCTTCACTTTACTACTGGAAAACGCTGGACTTTTACTCGAGGCCAGGGGTCACATTTCTGTCGCTGGCAATCTCCGGAGTGCTCTTGGAGACGCTCCCAGCAAAGAACTGAGACCAGCGAGCCTCATACGAGTAAACTCACACTTCTTTTCTGAGGCCCGCTGGAGCAAAGGAAAGACGGGCCCGAGGAGTGTGTCTCAGGCAACTTTCGACCCGCATCTCATCCACCCGCGGGGAAAATTACGTTTGGGCAGCGTCGCCCTGTTTCAAACGTGAGCTCATACAGTCAGTTATCCTCAGTAGTTTCTGACTACCTCAAGGAAACATCGGGAGAACAGTGCCTTTCCTCGGAGAAACTATTGGACACAGGGTCCCCTGCACTGCATCAACTGCATACGAAGTGCAGTACCTGAGGTGGGCGTCAGTGACCAAGGCTCTGTCCCATACCTAGCCGTGTTAAGTGTGCAAAATGTACCTTTCTTCAGGCTGCACTCACAGCCTAGCTCGCGCTTCTGCGAGAGTGCCGTCCTGAGTGTTTCCCTGGACTGAGTCGTTAGCACGGTGTGTTTCTGAAGCACAGGTCCGTTTCAGTCACTGAGGCCGATCGACTTGCAGGGAGGATGCCCGGCTCTGCTCCCACGCTTCTCTGTTATGACTGGGACACTCTACCTCGGCCGCCAGCAAGCAACACGTGGCCCTTGCTAGGAATGTGAAGAGTGGCTCCCATGGGCCTCTTTCCCCCAGAGGCTCCTCAGAAGCCCCTGGCCGCTCCTCTGGCACAGAGCAGTCACCATGCGAAAGTGGTGCACGGCCGCCTCTCCTATGTGTCCCCGGAGGCATCGGAGAGTTCAGGCCATCCAGCGTGGCGCATGGATTCATGGCACCCCTGCACCCCCAACTCTGCTGACGTGAAACACTAGCCCTTACCTTGGGGCCTCAGGTCACCTTTCATTTGGCCGGAGCTGACTCTGCAGTGCAGTGGTATGAGTCCCTAGAAAGGCATTTGCCAGCACAGGATGGGCTTTGAGAGAACGCAGCCTTGTTGGCCCACAGCGATTACCCTGCAGTGGAGAGACGTCGGGCCGCTAGCGCTGTTCAGGCAGCTTGGAAGGCAGAAACGAGTCGCTCGCAAACGGGCAGAAGGCGTACTTTGCCATCAGTGTCCCACTTTCAAGCTTGATGACACAGCATGTTTATGTGAACATTCTGTCTTGCTATCTAGTACAAGGGAACGAGGGCCCCCTTCTGGTAAGAAAGGTTTTCAGGTGGGGAGTGCCATACGTGCAGGAGAGCGTTCCCCACACTGTGCAAAGTTTGGTACTTGGTGACTCGGGGTGGTCCCGAACGTCCGGCATTGTCCCGGGGAAAGCCGTCCATCGTTTTCTTTCAGGCTGGACGTAAACATCTAGCTTCCAGGTGCCGAAGGGAGTCGTCCTTGAGGAGTCCCCTGGTTTCAAAGGGGACGCACCGTGGTGATTCTCAGAAGAGCCCAAATCGCTCCTAGGGGCACTCCAGCATGGAATGTAAGGCTGCTCAGAACTGCGTTCCTGAGCCCGTTTGCATGCTGAGCAACAGGGAGGTGTCGAGTGAAGAGGGCAGCACTTTGCATTTACTGCTGGCACATCCGTGCAGTTAAAGCAAACGGACACATTCACTACCTGGGGCTCAAACGCCACACAAGAGCTGGAGGGCACACAGTGCCCTCTCACCAAAGTTACAACGAACGTGAGTGCACAATGAGACCTGCGATACCTTACAGAGTTGACGCTCTCCTTTAACGCCTGCTTCCTCACTAGGGCGACATTCTTCACTTTACTACTGGAAAACGCTGGACTTTTACTCGAGGCCAGGGGTCACATTTCTGTCGCTGGCAATCTCCGGAGTGCTCTTGGAGACGCTCCCAGCAAAGAACTGAGACCAGCGAGCCTCATACGAGTAAACTCACACTTCTTTTCTGAGGCCCGCTGGAGCAAAGGAAAGACGGGCCCGAGGAGTGTGTCTCAGGCACCTTTCGACCCGCATCTCATCCACCCGCGGGGAAAATTACGTTTGGGCAGCGTCGCCCTGTTTCAAACGTGAGCTCATACAGTCAGTTATCCTCAGTAGTTTCTGACTACCTCAAGGAAACATCGGGAGAACAGTGCCTTTCCTCGGAGAAACTATTGGACACAGGGTCCCCTGCACTGCATCAACTGCATACGAAGTGCAGTACCTGAGGTGGGCGTCAGTGACCAAGGCTCTGTCCCATACCTAGCCGTGTTAAGTGTGAAACATGTACCTTTCTTCAGGCTGCACTCACAGCCTAGCTCGCGCTTCTGCGAGAGTGCCGTCCTGAGTGTTTCCCTGGACTGAGTCGTTAGCACGGTGTGTTTCTGAAGCACAGGTCCGTTTCAGTCACTGAGGCCGAGCGACTTGGAGGGAGGATGCCCGGCTCTGCTCCCACGCTTCTCTGTTATGACTGGGACACTCTACCTCGGCCGCCAGCAAGCAACACGTGGCCCTTGCTAGGAATGTGAAGAGTGGCTCCCATGGGCCTCTTTCCCCCAGAGGCTCCTCAGAAGCCCCTGGCCGCTCCTCTGGCACAGAGCAGTCACCATGCGAAAGTGGTGCACGGCCGCCTCTCCTATGTGTCCCCGGAGGCATCGGACAGTTCAGGCCATCCAGCGTGGCGCATGGATTCATGGCACCCCTGCACCCCCAACTCTGCTGACGTGAAACACTAGCCCTTACCTTGGGGCCTCAGGTCACCTTTCATTTGGCCGGAGCTGACTCTGCAGTGCAGTGGTATGAGTCCCTAGAAAGGCATTTGCCAGCACAGGATGGGCTTTGAGAGAACGCAGCCTTGTTGGCCCACAGCGATTACCCTGCAGTGGAGAGACGTCGGGCCGCTAGCGCTGTTCAGGCAGCTTGGAAGGCAGAAACGAGTCGCTCGCAAACGGGCAGAAGGCGTACTTTGCCATCAGTGTCCCACTTTCAAGCTTGATGACACAGCATGTTTATGTGAACATTCTGTCTAGCTATCTAGTACAAGGGAACGAGGGCCCCCTTCTGGTAAGAAAGGTTTTCAGGTGGGGAGTGCCATACGTGCAGGAGAGCGTTCGAACCCACACTGTGCAAAGTTTGGTGCTTGGTGACTCGGGGTGGTCCCGAACGTCCGGCATTGTCCCGGGGAAAGCCGTCCATCGTTTTCTTTCAGGCTGGACGTAAACATCTAGCTTCCAGGTGCCGAAGGGAGTCGTCCTTGAGGAGTCCCCTGGTTTCAAAGGGGACGCACCGTGGTGATTCTCAGAAGAGCCCAAATCGCTCCTAGGGGCACTCCAGCATGGAATGTAAGGCTGCTCAGAACTGCGTTCCTGAGCCCGTTTGCATGCTGAGCAACAGGGAGGTGTCGAGTGAAGAGGGCAGCACTTTGCATTTACTGCTGGCACATCCGTGCAGTTAAAGCAAACGGACACATTCACTACCTGGGGCTCAAACGCCACACAAGAGCTGGAGGGCACACAGTGCCCTCTCACCAAAGTTACAACGAACGTGAGTGCACAATGAGACCTGCGATACCTTACAGAGTTGACGCTCTCCTTTAACGCCTGCTTCCTCACTAGGGCGACATTCTTCACTTTACTACTGGAAAACGCTGGACTTTTACTCGAGGCCAGGGGTCACATTTCTGTCGCTGGCAATCTCCGGAGTGCTCTTGGAGACGCTCCCAGCAAAGAACTGAGACCAGCGAGCCTCATACGAGTAAACTCACACTTCTTTTCTGAGGCCCGCTGGAGCAAAGGAAAGACGGGCCCGAGGAGTGTGTCTCAGGCACCTTTCGACCCGCATCTCATCCACCCGCGGGGAAAATTACGTTTGGGCAGCGTCGCCCTGTTTCAAACGTGAGCTCATACAGTCAGTTATCCTCAGTAGTTTCTGACTACCTCAAGGAAACATCGGGAGAACAGTGCCTTTCCTCGGAGAAACTATTGGACACAGGGTCCCCTGCACTGCATCAACTGCATACGAAGTGCAGTACCTGAGGTGGGCGTCAGTGACCAAGGCTCTGTCCCATACCTAGCCGTGTTAAGTGTGAAACATGTACCTTTCTTCAGGCTGCACTCACAGCCTAGCTCGCGCTTCTGCGAGAGTGCCGTCCTGAGTGTTTCCCTGGACTGAGTCGTTAGCACGGTGTGTTTCTGAAGCACAGGTCCGTTTCAGTCACTGAGGCCGAGCGACTTGGAGGGAGGATGCCCGGCTCTGCTCCCACGCTTCTCTGTTATGACTGGGACACTCTACCTCGGCCGCCAGCAAGCAACACGTGGCCCTTGCTAGGAATGTGAAGAGTGGCTCCCATGGGCCTCTTTCCCCCAGAGGCTCCTCAGAAGCCCCTGGCCGCTCCTCTGGCACAGAGCAGTCACCATGCGAAAGTGGTGCACGGCCGCCTCTCCTATGTGTCCCCGGAGGCATCGGACAGTTCAGGCCATCCAGCGTGGCGCATGGATTCATGGCACCCCTGCACCCCCAACTCTGCTGACGTGAAACACTAGCCCTTACCTTGGGGCCTCAGGTCACCTTTCATTTGGCCGGAGCTGACTCTGCAGTGCAGTGGTATGAGTCCCTAGAAAGGCATTTGCCAGCACAGGATGGGCTTTGAGAGAACGCAGCCTTGTTGGCCCACAGCGATTACCCTGCAGTGGAGAGACGTCGGGCCGCTAGCGCTGTTCAGGCAGCTTGGAAGGCAGAAACGAGTCGCTCGCAAACGGGCAGAAGGCGTACTTTGCCATCAGTGTCCCACTTTCAAGCTTGATGACACAGCATGTTTATGTGAACATTCTGTCTAGCTATCTAGTACAAGGGAACGAGGGCCCCCTTCTGGTAAGAAAGGTTTTCAGGTGGGGAGTGCCATACGTGCAGGAGAGCGTTCGAACCCACACTGTGCAAAGTTTGGTGCTTGGTGACTCGGGGTGGTCCCGAACGTCCGGCATTGTCCCGGGGAAAGCCGTCCATCGTTTTCTTTCAGGCTGGACGTAAACATCTAGCTTCCAGGTGCCGAAGGGAGTCGTCCTTGAGGAGTCCCCTGGTTTCAAAGGGGACGCACCGTGGTGATTCTCAGAAGAGCCCAAATCGCTCCTAGGGGCACTCCAGCATGGAATGTAAGGCTGCTCAGAACTGCGTTCCTGAGCCCGTTTGCATGCTGAGCAACAGGGAGGTGTCGAGTGAAGAGGGCAGCACTTTGCATTTACTGCTGGCACATCCGTGCAGTTAAAGCAAACGGACACATTCACTACCTGGGGCTCAAACGCCACACAAGAGCTGGAGGGCACACAGTGCCCTCTCACCAAAGTTACAACGAACGTGAGTGCACAATGAGACCTGCGATACCTTACAGAGTTGACGCTCTCCTTTAACGCCTGCTTCCTCACTAGGGCGACATTCTTCACTTTACTACTGGAAAACGCTGGACTTTTACTCGAGGCCAGGGGTCACATTTCTGTCGCTGGCAATCTCCGGAGTGCTCTTGGAGACGCTCCCAGCAAAGAACTGAGACCAGCGAGCCTCATACGAGTAAACTCACACTTCTTTTCTGAGGCCCGCTGGAGCAAAGGAAAGACGGGCCCGAGGAGTGTGTCTCAGGCACCTTTCGACCCGCATCTCATCCACCCGCGGGGAAAATTACGTTTGGGCAGCGTCGCCCTGTTTCAAACGTGAGCTCATACAGTCAGTTATCCTCAGTAGTTTCTGACTACCTCAAGGAAACATCGGGAGAACAGTGCCTTTCCTCGGAGAAACTATTGGACACAGGGTCCCCTGCACTGCATCAACTGCATACGAAGTGCAGTACCTGAGGTGGGCGTCAGTGACCAAGGCTCTGTCCCATACCTAGCCGTGTTAAGTGTGAAACATGTACCTTTCTTCAGGCTGCACTCACAGCCTAGCTCGCGCTTCTGCGAGAGTGCCGTCCTGAGTGTTTCCCTGGACTGAGTCGTTAGCACGGTGTGTTTCTGAAGCACAGGTCCGTTTCAGTCACTGAGGCCGAGCGACTTGGAGGGAGGATGCCCGGCTCTGCTCCCACGCTTCTCTGTTATGACTGGGACACTCTACCTCGGCCGCCAGCAAGCAACACGTGGCCCTTGCTAGGAATGTGAAGAGTGGCTCCCATGGGCCTCTTTCCCCCAGAGGCTCCTCAGAAGCCCCTGGCCGCTCCTCTGGCACAGAGCAGTCACCATGCGAAAGTGGTGCACGGCCGCCTCTCCTATGTGTCCCCGGAGGCATCGGACAGTTCAGGCCATCCAGCGTGGCGCATGGATTCATGGCACCCCTGCACCCCCAACTCTGCTGACGTGAAACACTAGCCCTTACCTTGGGGCCTCAGGTCACCTTTCATTTGGCCGGAGCTGACTCTGCAGTGCAGTGGTATGAGTCCCTAGAAAGGCATTTGCCAGCACAGGATGGGCTTTGAGAGAACGCAGCCTTGTTGGCCCACAGCGATTACCCTGCAGTGGAGAGACGTCGGGCCGCTAGCGCTGTTCAGGCAGCTTGGAAGGCAGAAACGAGTCGCTCGCAAACGGGCAGAAGGCGTACTTTGCCATCAGTGTCCCACTTTCAAGCTTGATGACACAGCATGTTTATGTGAACATTCTGTCTAGCTATCTAGTACAAGGGAACGAGGGCCCCCTTCTGGTAAGAAAGGTTTTCAGGTGGGGAGTGCCATACGTGCAGGAGAGCGTTCGAACCCACACTGTGCAAAGTTTGGTGCTTGGTGACTCGGGGTGGTCCCGAACGTCCGGCATTGTCCCGGGGAAAGCCGTCCATCGTTTTCTTTCAGGCTGGACGTAAACATCTAGCTTCCAGGTGCCGAAGGGAGTCGTCCTTGAGGAGTCCCCTGGTTTCAAAGGGGACGCACCGTGGTGATTCTCAGAAGAGCCCAAATCGCTCCTAGGGGCACTCCAGCATGGAATGTAAGGCTGCTCAGAACTGCGTTCCTGAGCCCGTTTGCATGCTGAGCAACAGGGAGGTGTCGAGTGAAGAGGGCAGCACTTTGCATTTACTGCTGGCACATCCGTGCAGTTAAAGCAAACGGACACATTCACTACCTGGGGCTCAAACGCCACACAAGAGCTGGAGGGCACACAGTGCCCTCTCACCAAAGTTACAACGAACGTGAGTGCACAATGAGACCTGCGATACCTTACAGAGTTGACGCTCTCCTTTAACGCCTGCTTCCTCACTAGGGCGACATTCTTCACTTTACTACTGGAAAACGCTGGACTTTTACTCGAGGCCAGGGGTCACATTTCTGTCGCTGGCAATCTCCGGAGTGCTCTTGGAGACGCTCCCAGCAAAGAACTGAGACCAGCGAGCCTCATACGAGTAAACTCACACTTCTTTTCTGAGGCCCGCTGGAGCAAAGGAAAGACGGGCCCGAGGAGTGTGTCTCAGGCACCTTTCGACCCGCATCTCATCCACCCGCGGGGAAAATTACGTTTGGGCAGCGTCGCCCTGTTTCAAACGTGAGCTCATACAGTCAGTTATCCTCAGTAGTTTCTGACTACCTCAAGGAAACATCGGGAGAACAGTGCCTTTCCTCGGAGAAACTATTGGACACAGGGTCCCCTGCACTGCATCAACTGCATACGAAGTGCAGTACCTGAGGTGGGCGTCAGTGACCAAGGCTCTGTCCCATACCTAGCCGTGTTAAGTGTGAAACATGTACCTTTCTTCAGGCTGCACTCACAGCCTAGCTCGCGCTTCTGCGAGAGTGCCGTCCTGAGTGTTTCCCTGGACTGAGTCGTTAGCACGGTGTGTTTCTGAAGCACAGGTCCGTTTCAGTCACTGAGGCCGAGCGACTTGGAGGGAGGATGCCCGGCTCTGCTCCCACGCTTCTCTGTTATGACTGGGACACTCTACCTCGGCCGCCAGCAAGCAACACGTGGCCCTTGCTAGGAATGTGAAGAGTGGCTCCCATGGGCCTCTTTCCCCCAGAGGCTCCTCAGAAGCCCCTGGCCGCTCCTCTGGCACAGAGCAGTCACCATGCGAAAGTGGTGCACGGCCGCCTCTCCTATGTGTCCCCGGAGGCATCGGAGAGTTCAGGCCATCCAGCGTGGCGCATGGATTCATGGCACCCCTGCACCCCCAACTCTGCTGACGTGAAACACTAGCCCTTACCTTGGGGCCTCAGGTCACCTTTCATTTGGCCGGAGCTGACTCTGCAGTGCAGTGGTATGAGTCCCTAGAAAGGCATTTGCCAGCACAGGATGGGCTTTGAGAGAACGCAGCCTTGTTGGCCCACAGCGATTACCCTGCAGTGGAGAGACGTCGGGCCGCTAGCGCTGTTCAGGCAGCTTGGAAGGCAGAAACGAGTCGCTCGCAAACGGGCAGAAGGCGTACTTTGCCATCAGTGTCCCACTTTCAAGCTTGATGACACAGCATGTTTATGTGAACATTCTGTCTTGCTATCTAGTACAAGGGAACAAGGGCCCCCTTCTGGTAAGAAAGGTTTTCAGGTGGGGAGTGCCATACGTGCAGGAGAGCGTTCCCCACACTGTGCAAAGTTTGGTACTTGGTGACTCGGGGTGGTCCCGAACGTCCGGCATTGTCCCGGGGAAAGCCGTGCATCGTTTTCTTTCAAGGCTGGACGTAAATATCTAGCTTCCAGGTTCCGAAGGGAGTCGTCCTTGAGGAGTCCCCTGGTTTCACTGGGGACGCACCGTGGTGATTCTCAGAAGAGCCCAAATCGCTCCTTGGGGCACACCAGCATGGAATGTAAGGCTGCTCAGAACTGCGTTCCTGAGGCCGTTTGCATGCTGAGCAAAAGGGAGGTGTCGAGGGAAGAGGGCAGCACTTTGCCTTTACTGCTGGCACATCCGTGCAGTTAAAACAAACGGACACATTCACTACCTGGGGCTCAAACGCCACACAAGAGCTGGAGGGCACACAGTGCCCTCTCACCAAAGTTACAACGAACGTGAGTGCACAATGAGACCTGCGATACCTTACAGAGTTGACGCTCTCCTTTAACGCCTGCTTCCTCACTAGGGCGACATTCTTCACTTTACTACTGGAAAACGCTGGACTTTTACTCGAGGCCAGGGGTCACATTTCTGTCGCTGGCAATCTCCGGAGTGCTCTTGGAGACGCTCCCAGCAAAGAACTGAGACCAGCGAGCCTCATACGAGTAAACTCACACTTCTTTTCTGAGGCCCGCTGGAGCAAAGGAAAGACGGGCCCGAGGAGTGTGTCTCAGGCACCTTTCGACCCGCATCTCATCCACCCGCGGGGAAAATTACGTTTGGGCAGCGTCGCCCTGTTTCAAACGTGAGCTCATACAGTCAGTTATCCTCAGTAGTTTCTGACTACCTCAAGGAAACATCGGGAGAACAGTGCCTTTCCTCGGAGAAACTATTGGACACAGGGTCCCCTGCACTGCATCAACTGCATACGAAGTGCAGTACCTGAGGTGGGCGTCAGTGACCAAGGCTCTGTCCCATACCTAGCCGTGTTAAGTGTGAAACATGTACCTTTCTTCAGGCTGCACTCACAGCCTAGCTCGCGCTTCTGCGAGAGTGCCGTCCTGAGTGTTTCCCTGGACTGAGTCGTTAGCACGGTGTGTTTCTGAAGCACAGGTCCGTTTCAGTCACTGAGGCCGAGCGACTTGGAGGGAGGATGCCCGGCTCTGCTCCCACGCTTCTCTGTTATGACTGGGACACTCTACCTCGGCCGCCAGCAAGCAACACGTGGCCCTTGCTAGGAATGTGAAGAGTGGCTCCCATGGGCCTCTTTCCCCCAGAGGCTCCTCAGAAGCCCCTGGCCGCTCCTCTGGCACAGAGCAGTCACCATGCGAAAGTGGTGCACGGCCGCCTCTCCTATGTGTCCCCGGAGGCATCGGAGAGTTCAGGCCATCCAGCGTGGCGCATGGATTCATGGCACCCCTGCACCCCCAACTCTGCTGACGTGAAACACTAGCCCTTACCTTGGGGCCTCAGGTCACCTTTCATTTGGCCGGAGCTGACTCTGCAGTGCAGTGGTATGAGTCCCTAGAAAGGCATTTGCCAGCACAGGATGGGCTTTGAGAGAACGCAGCCTTGTTGGCCCACAGCGATTACCCTGCAGTGGAGAGACGTCGGGCCGCTAGCGCTGTTCAGGCAGCTTGGAAGGCAGAAACGAGTCGCTCGCAAACGGGCAGAAGGCGTACTTTGCCATCAGTGTCCCACTTTCAAGCTTGATGACACAGCATGTTTATGTGAACATTCTGTCTTGCTATCTAGTACAAGGGAACGAGGGCCCCCTTCTGGTAAGAAAGGTTTTCAGGTGGGGAGTGCCATACGTGCAGGAGAGCGTTCCCCACACTGTGCAAAGTTTGGTACTTGGTGACTCGGGGTGGTCCCGAACGTCCGGCATTGTCCCGGGGAAAGCCGTCCATCGTTTTCTTTCAGGCTGGACGTAAACATCTAGCTTCCAGGTGCCGAAGGGAGTCGTCCTTGAGGAGTCCCCTGGTTTCAAAGGGGACGCACCGTGGTGATTCTCAGAAGAGCCCAAATCGCTCCTAGGGGCACTCCAGCATGGAATGTAGGGCTGCTCAGAACTCCGTTCCTGAGCCCGTTTGCATGCTGAGCAACAGGGAGGTGTCGAGTGAAGAGGGCAGCACTTTGCATTTACTGCTGGCACATCCGTGCAGTTAAAGCAAACGGACACATTCACTACCTGGGGCTCAAACGCCACACAAGAGCTGGAGGGCACACAGTGCCCTCTCACCAAAGTTACAACGAACGTGAGTGCACAATGAGACCTGCGATACCTTACAGAGTTGACGCTCTCCTTTAACGCCTGCTTCCTCACTAGGGCGACATTCTTCACTTTACTACTGGAAAACGCTGGACTTTTACTCGAGGCCAGGGGTCACATTTCTGTCGCTGGCAATCTCCGGAGTGCTCTTGGAGACGCTCCCAGCAAAGAACTGAGACCAGCGAGCCTCATACGAGTAAACTCACACTTCTTTTCTGAGGCCCGCTGGAGCAAAGGAAAGACGGGCCCGAGGAGTGTGTCTCAGGCACCCTTCGACCCGCATCTCATCCACCCGCGGGGAAAATTACGTTTGGGCAGCGTCGCCCTGTTTCAAACGTGAGCTCATACAGTCAGTTATCCTCAGTAGTTTCTGACTACCTCAAGGAAACATCGGGAGAACAGTGCCTTTCCTCGGAGAAACTATTGGACACAGGGTCCCCTGCACTGCATCAACTGCATACGAAGTGCAGTACCTGAGGTGGGCCTCAGTGACCAAGGCTCTGTCCCATACCTAGCCGTGTTAAGTGTGAAACATGTACCTTTCTTCAGGCTGCACTCACAGCCTAGCTCGCGCTTCTGCGAGAGTGCCGTCCTGAGTGTTTCCCTGGACTGAGTCGTTAGCACGGTGTGTTTCTGAAGCACAGGTCCGTTTCAGTCACTGAGGCCGAGCGACTTGCAGGGAGGATGCCCGGCTCTGCTCCCACGCTTCTCTGTTATGACTGGGACACTCTACCTCGGCCGCCAGCAAGCAACACGTGGCCCTTGCTAGGAATGTGAAGAGTGGCTCCCATGGGCCTCTTTCCCCCAGAGGCTCCTCAGAAGCCCCTGGCCGCTCCTCTGGCACAGAGCAGTCACCATGCGAAAGTGGTGCACGGCCGCCTCTCCTATGTGTCCCCGGAGGCATCGGACAGTTCAGGCCATCCAGCGTGGCGCATGGATTCATGGCACCCCTGCACCCCCAACTCTGCTGACGTGAAACACTAGCCCTTACCTTGGGGCCTCAGGTCACCTTTCATTTGGCCGGAGCTGACTCTGCAGTGCAGTGGTATGAGTCCCTAGAAAGGCATTTGCCAGCACAGGATGGGCTTTGAGAGAACGCAGCCTTGTTGGCCAACAGCGATTACCCTGCAGTGGAGAGACGTCGGGCCGCTAGCGCTGTTCAGGCAGCTTGGAAGGCAGAAACGAGTCGCTCGCAAACGGGCAGAAGGCGTACTTTGCCATCAGTGTCCCACTTTCAAGCTTGATGACACAGCATGTTTATGTGAACATTCTGTCTTGCTATCTAGTACAAGGGAACAAGGGCCCCCTTCTGGTAAGAAAGGTTTTCAGGTGGGGAGTGCCATACGTGCAGGAGAGCGTTCCCCACACTGTGCAAAGTTTGGTACTTGGTGACTCGGGGTGGTCCCGAACGTCCGGCATTGTCCCGGGGAAAGCCGTCCATCGTTTTCTTTCAAGGCTGGACGTAAATATCTAGCTTCCAGGTTCCGAAGGGAGTCGTCCTTGAGGAGTCCCCTGGTTTCACTGGGGACGCACCGTGGTGATTCTCAGAAGAGCCCAAATCGCTCCTTGGGGCACACCAGCATGGAATGTAAGGCTGCTCAGAACTGCGTTCCTGAGGCCGTTTGCATGCTGAGAAAAAGGGAGGTGTCGAGGGAAGAGGGCAGCACTTTGCCTTTACTGCTGGCACATCCGTGCAGTTAAAACAAACGGACACATTCACTACCTGGGGCTCAAACGCCACACAAGAGCTGGAGGGCACACAGTGCCCTCTCACCAAAGTTACAACGAACGTGAGTGCACAATGAGACCTGCGATACCTTACAGAGTTGACGCTCTCCTTTAACGCCTGCTTCCTCACTAGGGCGACATTCTTCACTTTACTACTGGAAAACGCTGGACTTTTACTCGAGGCCAGGGGTCACATTTCTGTCGCTGGCAATCTCCGGAGTGCTCTTGGAGACGCTCCCAGCAAAGAACTGAGACCAGCGAGCCTCATACGAGTAAACTCACACTTCTTTTCTGAGGCCCGCTGGAGCAAAGGAAAGACGGGCCCGAGGAGTGTGTCTCAGGCACCTTTCGACCCGCATCTCATCCACCCGGGGGGAAAATTACGTTTGGGCAGCGTCGCCCTGTTTCAAACGTGAGCTCATACAGTCAGTTATCCTCAGTAGTTTCTGACTACCTCAAGGAAACATCGGGAGAACAGTGCCTTTCCTCGGAGAAACTATTGGACACAGGGTCCCCTGCACTGCATCAACTGCATACGAAGTGCAGTACCTGAGGTGGGCGTCAGTGACCAAGGCTCTGTCCCATACCTAGCCGTGTTAAGTGTGAAACATGTACCTTTCTTCAGGCTGCACTCACAGCCTAGCTCGCGCTTCTGCGAGAGTGCCGTCCTGAGTGTTTCCCTGGACTGAGTCGTTAGCACGGTGTGTTTCTGAAGCACAGGTCCGTTTCAGTCACTGAGGCCGATCGACTTGCAGGGAGGATGCCCGGCTCTGCTCCCACGCTTCTCTGTTATGACTGGGACACTCTACCTCGGCCGCCAGCAAGCAACACGTGGCCCTTGCTAGGAATGTGAAGAGTGGCTCCCATGGGCCTCTTTCCCCCAGAGGCTCCTCAGAAGCCCCTGGCCGCTCCTCTGGCACAGAGCAGTCACCATGCGAAAGTGGTGCACGGCCGCCTCTCCTATGTGTCCCCGGAGGCATCGGAGAGTTCAGGCCATCCAGCGTGGCGCATGGATTCATGGCACCCCTGCACCCCCAACTCTGCTGACGTGAAACACTAGCCCTTACCTTGGGGCCTCAGGTCACCTTTCATTTGGCCGGAGCTGACTCTGCAGTGCAGTGGTATGAGTCCCTAGAAAGGCATTTGCCAGCACAGGATGGGCTTTGAGAGAACGCAGCCTTGTTGGCCCACAGCGATTACCCTGCAGTGGAGAGACGTCGGGCCGCTAGCGCTGTTCAGGCAGCTTGGAAGGCAGAAACGAGTCGCTCGCAAACGGGCAGAAGGCGTACTTTGCCATCAGTGTCCCACTTTCAAGCTTGATGACACAGCATGTTTATGTGAACATTCTGTCTTGCTATCTAGTACAAGGGAACGAGGGCCCCCTTCTGGTAAGAAAGGTTTTCAGGTGGGGAGTGCCATACGTGCAGGAGAGCGTTCCCCACACTGTGCAAAGTTTGGTACTTGGTGACTCGGGGTGGTCCCGAACGTCCGGCATTGTCCCGGGGAAAGCCGTCCATCGTTTTCTTTCAGGCTGGACGTAAACATCTAGCTTCCAGGTGCCGAAGGGAGTCGTCCTTGAGGAGTCCCCTGGTTTCAAAGGGGACGCACCGTGGTGATTCTCAGAAGAGCCCAAATCGCTCCTAGGGGCACTCCAGCATGGAATGTAGGGCTGCTCAGAACTCCGTTCCTGAGCCCGTTTGCATGCTGAGCAACAGGGAGGTGTCGAGTGAAGAGGGCAGCACTTTGCATTTACTGCTGGCACATCCGTGCAGTTAAAGCAAACGGACACATTCACTACCTGGGGCTCAAACGCCACACAAGAGCTGGAGGGCACACAGTGCCCTCTCACCAAAGTTACAACGAACGTGAGTGCACAATGAGACCTGCGATACCTTACAGAGTTGACGCTCTCCTTTAACGCCTGCTTCCTCACTAGGGCGACATTCTTCACTTTACTACTGGAAAACGCTGGACTTTTACTCGAGGCCAGGGGTCACATTTCTGTCGCTGGCAATCTCCGGAGTGCTCTTGGAGACGCTCCCAGCAAAGAACTGAGACCAGCGAGCCTCATACGAGTAAACTCACACTTCTTTTCTGAGGCCCGCTGGAGCAAAGGAAAGACGGGCCCGAGGAGTGTGTCTCAGGCACCCTTCGACCCGCATCTCATCCACCCGCGGGGAAAATTACGTTTGGGCAGCGTCGCCCTGTTTCAAACGTGAGCTCATACAGTCAGTTATCCTCAGTAGTTTCTGACTACCTCAAGGAAACATCGGGAGAACAGTGCCTTTCCTCGGAGAAACTATTGGACACAGGGTCCCCTGCACTGCATCAACTGCATACGAAGTGCAGTACCTGAGGTGGGCCTCAGTGACCAAGGCTCTGTCCCATACCTAGCCGTGTTAAGTGTGAAACATGTACCTTTCTTCAGGCTGCACTCACAGCCTAGCTCGCGCTTCTGCGAGAGTGCCGTCCTGAGTGTTTCCCTGGACTGAGTCGTTAGCACGGTGTGTTTCTGAAGCACAGGTCCGTTTCAGTCACTGAGGCCGAGCGACTTGCAGGGAGGATGCCCGGCTCTGCTCCCACGCTTCTCTGTTATGACTGGGACACTCTACCTCGGCCGCCAGCAAGCAACACGTGGCCCTTGCTAGGAATGTGAAGAGTGGCTCCCATGGGCCTCTTTCCCCCAGAGGCTCCTCAGAAGCCCCTGGCCGCTCCTCTGGCACAGAGCAGTCACCATGCGAAAGTGGTGCACGGCCGCCTCTCCTATGTGTCCCCGGAGGCATCGGACAGTTCAGGCCATCCAGCGTGGCGCATGGATTCATGGCACCCCTGCACCCCCAACTCTGCTGACGTGAAACACTAGCCCTTACCTTGGGGCCTCAGGTCACCTTTCATTTGGCCGGAGCTGACTCTGCAGTGCAGTGGTATGAGTCCCTAGAAAGGCATTTGCCAGCACAGGATGGGCTTTGAGAGAACGCAGCCTTGTTGGCCAACAGCGATTACCCTGCAGTGGAGAGACGTCGGGCCGCTAGCGCTGTTCAGGCAGCTTGGAAGGCAGAAACGAGTCGCTCGCAAACGGGCAGAAGGCGTACTTTGCCATCAGTGTCCCACTTTCAAGCTTGATGACACAGCATGTTTATGTGAACATTCTGTCTTGCTATCTAGTACAAGGGAACAAGGGCCCCCTTCTGGTAAGAAAGGTTTTCAGGTGGGGAGTGCCATACGTGCAGGAGAGCGTTCCCCACACTGTGCAAAGTTTGGTACTTGGTGACTCGGGGTGGTCCCGAACGTCCGGCATTGTCCCGGGGAAAGCCGTCCATCGTTTTCTTTCAAGGCTGGACGTAAATATCTAGCTTCCAGGTTCCGAAGGGAGTCGTCCTTGAGGAGTCCCCTGGTTTCACTGGGGACGCACCGTGGTGATTCTCAGAAGAGCCCAAATCGCTCCTTGGGGCACACCAGCATGGAATGTAAGGCTGCTCAGAACTGCGTTCCTGAGGCCGTTTGCATGCTGAGAAAAAGGGAGGTGTCGAGGGAAGAGGGCAGCACTTTGCCTTTACTGCTGGCACATCCGTGCAGTTAAAACAAACGGACACATTCACTACCTGGGGCTCAAACGCCACACAAGAGCTGGAGGGCACACAGTGCCCTCTCACCAAAGTTACAACGAACGTGAGTGCACAATGAGACCTGCGATACCTTACAGAGTTGACGCTCTCCTTTAACGCCTGCTTCCTCACTAGGGCGACATTCTTCACTTTACTACTGGAAAACGCTGGACTTTTACTCGAGGCCAGGGGTCACATTTCTGTCGCTGGCAATCTCCGGAGTGCTCTTGGAGACGCTCCCAGCAAAGAACTGAGACCAGCGAGCCTCATACGAGTAAACTCACACTTCTTTTCTGAGGCCCGCTGGAGCAAAGGAAAGACGGGCCCGAGGAGTGTGTCTCAGGCACCTTTCGACCCGCATCTCATCCACCCGGGGGGAAAATTACGTTTGGGCAGCGTCGCCCTGTTTCAAACGTGAGCTCATACAGTCAGTTATCCTCAGTAGTTTCTGACTACCTCAAGGAAACATCGGGAGAACAGTGCCTTTCCTCGGAGAAACTATTGGACACAGGGTCCCCTGCACTGCATCAACTGCATACGAAGTGCAGTACCTGAGGTGGGCGTCAGTGACCAAGGCTCTGTCCCATACCTAGCCGTGTTAAGTGTGAAACATGTACCTTTCTTCAGGCTGCACTCACAGCCTAGCTCGCGCTTCTGCGAGAGTGCCGTCCTGAGTGTTTCCCTGGACTGAGTCGTTAGCACGGTGTGTTTCTGAAGCACAGGTCCGTTTCAGTCACTGAGGCCGATCGACTTGCAGGGAGGATGCCCGGCTCTGCTCCCACGCTTCTCTGTTATGACTGGGACACTCTACCTCGGCCGCCAGCAAGCAACACGTGGCCCTTGCTAGGAATGTGAAGAGTGGCTCCCATGGGCCTCTTTCCCCCAGAGGCTCCTCAGAAGCCCCTGGCCGCTCCTCTGGCACAGAGCAGTCACCATGCGAAAGTGGTGCACGGCCGCCTCTCCTATGTGTCCCCGGAGGCATCGGAGAGTTCAGGCCATCCAGCGTGGCGCATGGATTCATGGCACCCCTGCACCCCCAACTCTGCTGACGTGAAACACTAGCCCTTACCTTGGGGCCTCAGGTCACCTTTCATTTGGCCGGAGCTGACTCTGCAGTGCAGTGGTATGAGTCCCTAGAAAGGCATTTGCCAGCACAGGATGGGCTTTGAGAGAACGCAGCCTTGTTGGCCCACAGCGATTACCCTGCAGTGGAGAGACGTCGGGCCGCTAGCGCTGTTCAGGCAGCTTGGAAGGCAGAAACGAGTCGCTCGCAAACGGGCAGAAGGCGTACTTTGCCATCAGTGTCCCACTTTCAAGCTTGATGACACAGCATGTTTATGTGAACATTCTGTCTTGCTATCTAGTACAAGGGAACGAGGGCCCCCTTCTGGTAAGAAAGGTTTTCAGGTGGGGAGTGCCATACGTGCAGGAGAGCGTTCCCCACACTGTGCAAAGTTTGGTACTTGGTGACTCGGGGTGGTCCCGAACGTCCGGCATTGTCCCGGGGAAAGCCGTCCATCGTTTTCTTTCAGGCTGGACGTAAACATCTAGCTTCCAGGTGCCGAAGGGAGTCGTCCTTGAGGAGTCCCCTGGTTTCAAAGGGGACGCACCGTGGTGATTCTCAGAAGAGCCCAAATCGCTCCTAGGGGCACTCCAGCATGGAATGTAGGGCTGCTCAGAACTCCGTTCCTGAGCCCGTTTGCATGCTGAGCAACAGGGAGGTGTCGAGTGAAGAGGGCAGCACTTTGCCTTTACTGCTGGCACATCCGTGCAGTTAAAGCAAACGGACACATTCACTACCTGGGGCTCAAACGCCACACAAGAGCTGGACGGCACACAGTGCCCTCTCACCAAAGTTACAACGAACGTGAGTGCACAATGAGACCTGCGATACCTTACAGAGTTGACGCTCTCCTTTAACGCCTGCTTCCTCACTAGGGCGGCATTCTTCACTTTACTACTGGAAAACGCTGGACTTTTACTCGAGGCCAGGGGTCACATTTCTGTCGCTGGCAATCTCCGGAGTGCTTTTGGAGACGCTCCCATCAAAGAACTGAGACCAGCGAGCCTCATACGAGTAAACTCACACTTCTTTTCTGAGGCCCGCTGGAGCAAAGGAAGACGGGCCCGAGGAGTGTGTCTCAGGCACCCTTCGACCCGCATCTCATCCACCCGCGGGGAAAATTACGTTTGGGCAGCGTCGCCCTGTTTCAAACGTGAGCTCATACAGTCAGTTATCCTCAGTAGTTTCTGACTACCTCAAGGAAACATCGGGAGAACAGTGCCTTTCCTCGGAGAAACTATTGGACACAGGGTCCCCTGCACTGCATCAACTGCCTACGAAGTGCAGTACCTGAGGTGGGCGTCAGTGACCAAGGCTCTGTCCCATACCTAGCCGTGTTAAGTGTGAAACATGTACCTTTCTTCAGGCTGCACTCACAGCCTAGCTCGCGCTTCTGCGAGAGTGCCGTCCTGAGTGTTTCCCTGGACTGAGTCGTTAGCACGGTGTGTTTCTGAAGCACAGGTCCGTTTCAGTCACTGAGGCCGATCGACTTGCAGGGAGGCTGCCCGGCGCTGCTCCCACGCGTCTCTGTTATGACTGGGACACTCTACCTCGGCCGCCAGCAAGCAACACGTGGCACTTGCTAGGAATGTGAAGAGTGGCTCTCATGGGCCTCTTTCCCCATGAGGCTCCTCAGAAGCCCCTGGCCGCTCCTCCGGCACAGAGCAGTCACCATGCGAAAGTGGTGCACGGCCGCCTCTCCTATGTGTCCCCGGAGGCATCGGACAGTTCAGGCCATCCAGCGTGGCGCATGGATTCATGGCACCCCTGCACCCCCAACTCTGCTGACGTGAAACACTAGCCCTTACCTTGGGGCCTCAGGTCACCTTTCATTTGGCCGGAGCTGACTCTGCAGTGCAGTGGTATGAGTCCCTAGAAAGGCATTTGCCAGCACAGGATGGGCTTTGAGAGAACGCAGCCTTGTTGGCCCACAGCGATTACCCTGCAGTGGAGAGACGTCGGGCCGCTAGCGCTGTTCAGGCAGCTTGGAAGGCAGAAACGAGTCGCTCGCAAACGGGCAGAAGGCGTACTTTGCCATCAGTGTCCCACTTTCAAGCTTGATGACACAGCATGTTTATGTGAACATTCTGTCTTGCTATCTAGTACAAGGGAACAAGGGCCCCCTTCTGGTAAGAAAGGTTTTCAGGTGGGGAGTGCCATACGTGCAGGAGAGCGTTCCCCACACTGTGCAAAGTTTGGTACTTGGTGACTCGGGGTGGTCCCGAACGTCCGGCATTGTCCCGGGGAAAGCCGTCCATCGTTTTCTTTCAAGGCTGGACGTAAATATCTAGCTTCCAGGTTCCGAAGGGAGTCGTCCTTGAGGAGTCCCCTGGTTTCACTGGGGACGCACCGTGGTGATTCTCAGAAGAGCCCAAATCGCTCCTTGGGGCACACCAGCATGGAATGTAAGGCTGCTCAGAACTGCGTTCCTGAGGCCGTTTGCATGCTGAGAAAAAGGGAGGTGTCGAGGGAAGAGGGCAGCACTTTGCCTTTACTGCTGGCACATCCGTGCAGTTAAAGCAAACGGACACATTCACTACCTGGGGCTCAAACGCCACACAAGAGCTGGACGGCACACAGTGCCCTCTCACCAAAGTTACAACGAACGTGAGTGCACAATGAGACCTGCGATACCTTACAGAGTTGACGCTCTCCTTTAACGCCTGCTTCCTCACTAGGGCGACATTCTTCACTTTACTACTGGAAAACGCTGGACTTTTACTCGAGGCCAGGGGTCACATTTCTGTCGCTGGCAATCTCCGGAGTGCTCTTGGAGACGCTCCCAGCAAAGAACTGAGACCAGCGAGCCTCATACGAGTAAACTCACACTTCTTTTCTGAGGCCCGCTGGAGCAAAGGAAAGACGGGCCCGAGGAGTGTGTCTCAGGCACCTTTCGACCCGCATCTCATCCACCCGGGGGGAAAATTACGTTTGGGCAGCGTCGCCCTGTTTCAAACGTGAGCTCATACAGTCAGTTATCCTCAGTAGTTTCTGACTACCTCAAGGAAACATCGGGAGAACAGTGCCTTTCCTCGGAGAAACTATTGGACACAGGGTCCCCTGCACTGCATCAACTGCATACGAAGTGCAGTACCTGAGGTGGGCGTCAGTGACCAAGGCTCTGTCCCATACCTAGCCGTGTTAAGTGTGAAACATGTACCTTTCTTCAGGCTGCACTCACAGCCTAGCTCGCGCTTCTGCGAGAGTGCCGTCCTGAGTGTTTCCCTGGACTGAGTCGTTAGCACGGTGTGTTTCTGAAGCACAGGTCCGTTTCAGTCACTGAGGCCGATCGACTTGCAGGGAGGATGCCCGGCTCTGCTCCCACGCTTCTCTGTTATGACTGGGACACTCTACCTCGGCCGCCAGCAAGCAACACGTGGCCCTTGCTAGGAATGTGAAGAGTGGCTCCCATGGGCCTCTTTCCCCCAGAGGCTCCTCAGAAGCCCCTGGCCGCTCCTCTGGCACAGAGCAGTCACCATGCGAAAGTGGTGCACGGCCGCCTCTCCTATGTGTCCCCGGAGGCATCGGAGAGTTCAGGCCATCCAGCGTGGCGCATGGATTCATGGCACCCCTGCACCCCCAACTCTGCTGACGTGAAACACTAGCCCTTACCTTGGGGCCTCAGGTCACCTTTCATTTGGCCGGAGCTGACTCTGCAGTGCAGTGGTATGAGTCCCTAGAAAGGCATTTGCCAGCACAGGATGGGCTTTGAGAGAACGCAGCCTTGTTGGCCCACAGCGATTACCCTGCAGTGGAGAGACGTCGGGCCGCTAGCGCTGTTCAGGCAGCTTGGAAGGCAGAAACGAGTCGCTCGCAAACGGGCAGAAGGCGTACTTTGCCATCAGTGTCCCACTTTCAAGCTTGATGACACAGCATGTTTATGTGAACATTCTGTCTTGCTATCTAGTACAAGGGAACGAGGGCCCCCTTCTGGTAAGAAAGGTTTTCAGGTGGGGAGTGCCATACGTGCAGGAGAGCGTTCCCCACACTGTGCAAAGTTTGGTACTTGGTGACTCGGGGTGGTCCCGAACGTCCGGCATTGTCCCGGGGAAAGCCGTCTATCGTTTTCTTTCAGGCTGGACGTAAACATCTAGCTTCCAGGTGCCGAAGGGAGTCGTCCTTGAGGAGTCCCCTGGTTTCAAAGGGGACGCACCGTGGTGATTCTCAGAAGAGCCCAAATCGCTCCTAGGGGCACTCCAGCATGGAATGTAGGGCTGCTCAGAACTCCGTTCCTGAGCCCGTTTGCATGCTGAGCAACAGGGAGGTGTCGAGTGAAGAGGGCAGCACTTTGCCTTTACTGCTGGCACATCCGTGCAGTTAAAGCAAACGGACACATTCACTACCTGGGGCTCAAACGCCACACAAGAGCTGGACGGCACACAGTGCCCTCTCACCAAAGTTACAACGAACGTGAGTGCACAATGAGACCTGCGATACCTTACAGAGTTGACGCTCTCCTTTAACGCCTGCTTCCTCACTAGGGCGGCATTCTTCACTTTACTACTGGAAAACGCTGGACTTTTACTCGAGGCCAGGGGTCACATTTCTGTCGCTGGCAATCTCCGGAGTGCTCTTGGAGACGCTCCCAGCAAAGAACTGAGACCAGCGAGCCTCATACGAGTAAACTCACACTTCTTTTCTGAGGCCCGCTGGAGCAAAGGAAAGACGGGCCCGAGGAGTGTGTCTCAGGCACCCTTCGACCCGCATCTCATCCACCCGCGGGGAAAATTACGTTTGGGCAGCGTCGCCCTGTTTCAAACGTGAGCTCATACAGTCAGTTATCCTCAGTAGTTTCTGACTACCTCAAGGAAACATCGGGAGAACAGTGCCTTTCCTCGTAGAAACTATTGGACACAGGGTCCCCTGCACTGCATCAACTGCCTACGAAGTGCAGTACCTGAGGTGGGCGTCAGTGACCAAGGCTCTGTCCCATACCTAGCCGTGTTAAGTGTGAAACATGTACCTTTCTTCAGGCTGCACTCACAGCCTAGCTCGCGCTTCTGCGAGAGTGCCGTCCTGAGTGTTTCCCTGGACTGAGTCGTTAGCACGGTGTGTTTCTGAAGCACAGGTCCGTTTCAGTCACTGAGGCCGATCGACTTGCAGGGAGGCTGCCCGGCGCTGCTCCCACGCGTCTCTGTTATGACTGGGACACTCTACCTCGGCCGCCAGCAAGCAACACGTGGCACTTGCTAGGAATGTGAAGAGTGGCTCTCATGGGCCTCTTTCCCCATGAGGCTCCTCAGAAGCCCCTGGCCGCTCCTCCGGCACAGAGCAGTCACCATGCGAAAGTGGTGCACGGCCGCCTCTCCTATGTGTCCCCGGAGGCATCGGACAGTTCAGGCCATCCAGCGTGGCGCATGGATTCATGGCACCCCTGCACCCCCAACTCTGCTGACGTGAAACACTAGCCCTTACCTTGGGGCCTCAGGTCACCTTTCATTTGGCCGGAGCTGACTCTGCAGTGCAGTGGTATGAGTCCCTAGAAAGGCATTTGCCAGCACAGGATGGGCTTTGAGAGAACGCAGCCTTGTTGGCCCACAGCGATTACCCTGCAGTGGAGAGACGTCGGGCCGCTAGCGCTGTTCAGGCAGCTTGGAAGGCAGAAACGAGTCGCTCGCAAACGGGCAGAAGGCGTACTTTGCCATCAGTGTCCCACTTTCAAGCTTGATGACACAGCATGTTTATGTGAACATTCTGTCTAGCTATCTAGTACAAGGGAACGAGGGCCCCCTTCTGGTAAGAAAGGTTTTCAGGTGGGGAGTGCCATACGTGCAGGAGAGCGTTCGAACCCACACTGTGCAAAGTTTGGTGCTTGGTGACTCGGGGTGGTCCCGAACGTCCGGCATTGTCCCGGGGAAAGCCGTCCATCGTTTTCTTTCAGGCTGGACGTAAACATCTAGCTTCCAGGTGCCGAAGGGAGTCGTCCTTGAGGAGTCCCCTGGTTTCAAAGGGGACGCACCGTGGTGATTCTCAGAAGAGCCCAAATCGCTCCTAGGGGCACTCCAGCATGGAATATAGGGCTGCTCAGAACTCCGTTCCTGAGCCCGTTTGCATGCTGAGCAACAGGGAGGTGTCGAGTGAAGAGGGCAGCACTTTGCATTTACTGCTGGCACATCCGTGCAGTTAAAGCAAACGGACACATTCACTACCTGGGGCTCAAACGCCACACAAGAGCTGGAGGGCACACAGTGCCCTCTCACCAAAGTTACAACGAACGTGAGTGCACAATGAGACCTGCGATACCTTACAGAGTTGACGCTCTCCTTTAACGCCTGCTTCCTCACTAGGGCGACATTCTTCACTTTACTACTGGAAAACGCTGGACTTTTACTCGAGGCCAGGGGTCACATTTCTGTCGCTGGCAATCTCCGGAGTGCTCTTGGAGACGCTCCCAGCAAAGAACTGAGACCAGCGAGCCTCATACGAGTAAACTCACACTTCTTTTCTGAGGCCCGCTGGAGCAAAGGAAAGACGGGCCCGAGGAGTGTGTCTCAGGCACCCTTCGACCCGCATCTCATCCACCCGCGGGGAAAATTACGTTTGGGCAGCGTCGCCCTGTTTCAAACGTGAGCTCATACAGTCAGTTATCCTCAGTAGTTTCTGACTACCTCAAGGAAACATCGGGAGAACAGTGCCTTTCCTCGGAGAAACTATTGGACACAGGGTCCCCTGCACTGCATCAACTGCATACGAAGTGCAGTACCTGAGGTGGGCGTCAGTGACCAAGGCTCTGTCCCATACCTAGCCGTGTTAAGTGTGAAACATGTACCTTTCTTCAGGCTGCACTCACAGCCTAGCTCGCGCTTCTGCGAGAGTGCCGTCCTGAGTGTTTCCCTGGACTGAGTCGTTAGCACGGTGTGTTTCTGAAGCACAGGTCCGTTTCAGTCACTGAGGCCGAGCGACTTGCAGGGAGGATGCCCGGCTCTGCTCCCACGCTTCTCTGTTATGACTGGGACACTCTACCTCGGCCGCCAGCAAGCAACACGTGGCCCTTGCTAGGAATGTGAAGAGTGGCTCCCATGGGCCTCTTTCCCCCAGAGGCTCCTCAGAAGCCCCTGGCCGCTCCTCTGGCACAGAGCAGTCACCATGCGAAAGTGGTGCACGGCCGCCTCTCCTATGTGTCCCCGGAGGCATCGGAGAGTTCAGGCCATCCAGCGTGGCGCATGGATTCATGGCACCCCTGCACCCCCAACTCTGCTGACGTGAAACACTAGCCCTTACCTTGGGGCCTCAGGTCACCTTTCATTTGGCCGGAGCTGACTCTGCAGTGCAGTGGTATGAGTCCCTAGAAAGGCATTTGCCAGCACAGGATGGGCTTTGAGAGAACGCAGCCTTGTTGGCCCACAGCGATTACCCTGCAGTGGAGAGACGTCGGGCCGCTAGCGCTGTTCAGGCAGCTTGGAAGGCAGAAACGAGTCGCTCGCAAACGGGCAGAAGGCGTACTTTGCCATCAGTGTCCCACTTTCAAGCTTGATGACACAGCATGTTTATGTGAACATTCTGTCTTGCTATCTAGTACAAGGGAACGAGGGCCCCCTTCTGGTAAGAAAGGTTTTCAGGTGGGGAGTGCCATACGTGCAGGAGAGCGTTCCCCACACTGTGCAAAGTTTGGTACTTGGTGACTCGGGGTGGTCCCGAACGTCCGGCATTGTCCCGGGGAAAGCCGTCCATCGTTTTCTTTCAGGCTGGACGTAAACATCTAGCTTCCAGGTGCCGAAGGGAGTCGTCCTTGAGGAGTCCCCTGGTTTCAAAGGGGACGCACCGTGGTGATTCTCAGAAGAGCCCAAATCGCTCCTAGGGGCACTCCAGCATGGAATGTAGGGCTGCTCAGAACTCCGTTCCTGAGCCCGTTTGCATGCTGAGCAACAGGGAGGTGTCGAGTGAAGAGGGCAGCACTTTGCATTTACTGCTGGCACATCCGTGCAGTTAAAGCAAACGGACACATTCACTACCTGGGGCTCAAACGCCACACAAGAGCTGGAGGGCACACAGTGCCCTCTCACCAAAGTTACAACGAACGTGAGTGCACAATGAGACCTGCGATACCTTACAGAGTTGACGCTCTCCTTTAACGCCTGCTTCCTCACTAGGGCGACATTCTTCACTTTACTACTGGAAAACGCTGGACTTTTACTCGAGGCCAGGGGTCACATTTCTGTCGCTGGCAATCTCCGGAGTGCTCTTGGAGACGCTCCCAGCAAAGAACTGAGACCAGCGAGCCTCATACGAGTAAACTCACACTTCTTTTCTGAGGCCCGCTGGAGCAAAGGAAAGACGGGCCCGAGGAGTGTGTCTCAGGCACCCTTCGACCCGCATCTCATCCACCCGCGGGGAAAATTACGTTTGGGCAGCGTCGCCCTGTTTCAAACGTGAGCTCATACAGTCAGTTATCCTCAGTAGTTTCTGACTACCTCAAGGAAACATCGGGAGAACAGTGCCTTTCCTCGTAGAAACTATTGGACACAGGGTCCCCTGCACTGCATCAACTGCCTACGAAGTGCAGTACCTGAGGTGGGCGTCAGTGACCAAGGCTCTGTCCCATACCTAGCCGTGTTAAGTGTGAAACATGTACCTTTCTTCAGGCTGCACTCACAGCCTAGCTCGCGCTTCTGCGAGAGTGCCGTCCTGAGTGTTTCCCTGGACTGAGTCGTTAGCACGGTGTGTTTCTGAAGCACAGGTCCGTTTCAGTCACTGAGGCCGATCGACTTGCAGGGAGGCTGCCCGGCACTGCTCCCACGCGTCTCTGTTATGACTGGGACACTCTACCTCGGCCGCCAGCAAGCAACACGTGGCACTTGCTAGGAATGTGAAGAGTGGCTCTCTTGGGCCTCTTTCCCCATGAGGCTCCTCAGAAGCCCCTGGCCGCTCCTCCGGCACAGAGCAGTCACCATGCGAAAGTGGTGCACGGCCGCCTCTCCTATGTGTCCCCGGAGGCATCGGACAGTTCAGGCCATCCAGCGTGGCGCATGGATTCATGGCACCCCTGCACCCCCAACTCTGCTGACGTGAAACACTAGCCCTTACCTTGGGGCCTCAGGTCACCTTTCATTTGGCCGGAGCTGACTCTGCAGTGCAGTGGTATGAGTCCCTAGAAAGGCATTTGCCAGCACAGGATGGGCTTTGAGAGAACGCAGCCTTGTTGGCCCACAGCGATTACCCTGCAGTGGAGAGACGTCGGGCCGCTAGCGCTGTTCAGGCAGCTTGGAAGGCAGAAACGAGTCGCTCGCAAACGGGCAGAAGGCGTACTTTGCCATCAGTGTCCCACTTTCAAGCTTGATGACACAGCATGTTTATGTGAACATTCTGTCTTGCTATCTAGTACAAGGGAACAAGGGCCCCCTTCTGGTAAGAAAGGTTTTCAGGTGGGGAGTGCCATACGTGCAGGAGAGCGTTCCCCACACTGTGCAAAGTTTGGTACTTGGTGACTCGGGGTGGTCCCGAACGTCCGGCATTGTCCCGGGGAAAGCCGTCCATCGTTTTCTTTCAAGGCTGGACGTAAATATCTAGCTTCCAGGTTCCGAAGGGAGTCGTCCTTGAGGAGTCCCCTGGTTTCACTGGGGACGCACCGTGGTGATTCTCAGAAGAGCCCAAATCGCTCCTTGGGGCACACCAGCATGGAATGTAAGGCTGCTCAGAACTGCGTTCCTGAGGCCGTTTGCATGCTGAGCAAAAGGGAGGTGTCGAGGGAAGAGGGCAGCACTTTGCATTTACTGCTGGCACATCCCTGCAGTTAAAACAAACGGACACATTCACTACCTGGGGCTCAAACGCCACACAAGAGCTGGAGGGCACACAGTGCCCTCTCACCAAAGTTACAACGAACGTGAGTGCACAATGAGACCTGCGATACCTTACAGAGTTGACGCTCTCCTTTAACGCCTGCTTCCTCACTAGGGCGACATTCTTCACTTTACTACTGGAAAACGCTGGACTTTTACTCGAGGCCAGGGGTCACATTTCTGTCGCTGGCAATCTCCGGAGTGCTCTTGGAGACGCTCCCAGCAAAGAACTGAGACCAGCGAGCCTCATACGAGTAAACTCACACTTCTTTTCTGAGGCCCGCTGGAGCAAAGGAAAGACGGGCCCGAGGAGTGTGTCTCAGGCACCTTTCGACCCGCATCTCATCCACCCGCGGGGAAAATTACGTTTGGGCAGCGTCGCCCTGTTTCAAACGTGAGCTCATACAGTCAGTTATCCTCAGTAGTTTCTGACTACCTCAAGGAAACATCGGGAGAACAGTGCCTTTCCTCGGAGAAACTATTGGACACAGGGTCCCCTGCACTGCATCAACTGCATACGAAGTGCAGTACCTGAGGTGGGCGTCAGTGACCAAGGCTCTGTCCCATACCTAGCCGTGTTAAGTGTGAAACATGTACCTTTCTTCAGGCTGCACTCACAGCCTAGCTCGCGCTTCTGCGAGAGTGCCGTCCTGAGTGTTTCCCTGGACTGAGTCGTTAGCACGGTGTGTTTCTGAAGCACAGGTCCGTTTCAGTCACTGAGGCCGATCGACTTGCAGGGAGGATGCCCGGCTCTGCTCCCACGCTTCTCTGTTATGACTGGGACACTCTACCTCGGCCGCCAGCAAGCAACACGTGGCCCTTGCTAGGAATGTGAAGAGTGGCTCCCATGGGCCTCTTTCCCCCAGAGGCTCCTCAGAAGCCCCTGGCCGCTCCTCTGGCACAGAGCAGTCACCATGCGAAAGTGGTGCACGGCCGCCTCTCCTATGTGTCCCCGGAGGCATCGGAGAGTTCAGGCCATCCAGCGTGGCGCATGGATTCATGGCACCCCTGCACCCCCAACTCTGCTGACGTGAAACACTAGCCCTTACCTTGGGGCCTCAGGTCACCTTTCATTTGGCCGGAGCTGACTCTGCAGTGCAGTGGTATGAGTCCCTAGAAAGGCATTTGCCAGCACAGGATGGGCTTTGAGAGAACGCAGCCTTGTTGGCCCACAGCGATTACCCTGCAGTGGAGAGACGTCGGGCCGCTAGCGCTGTTCAGGCAGCTTGGAAGGCAGAAACGAGTCGCTCGCAAACGGGCAGAAGGCGTACTTTGCCATCAGTGTCCCACTTTCAAGCTTGATGACACAGCATGTTTATGTGAACATTCTGTCTTGCTATCTAGTACAAGGAAACGAGGGCCCCCTTCTGGTAAGAAAGGTTTTCAGGTGGGGAGTGCCATACGTGCAGGAGAGCGTTCCCCACACTGTGCAAAGTTTGGTACTTGGTGACTCGGGGTGGTCCCGAACGTCCGGCATTGTCCCGGGGAAAGCCGTCTATCGTTTTCTTTCAGGCTGGACGTAAACATCTAGCTTCCAGGTGCCGAAGGGAGTCGTCCTTGAGGAGTCCCCTGGTTTCAAAGGGGACGCACCGTGGTGATTCTCAGAAGAGCCCAAATCGCTCCTAGGGGCACTCCAGCATGGAATGTAGGGCTGCTCAGAACTCCGTTCCTGAGCCCGTTTGCATGCTGAGCAACAGGGAGGTGTCGAGTGAAGAGGGCAGCACTTTGCCTTTACTGCTGGCACATCCGTGCAGTTAAAGCAAACGGACACATTCACTACCTGGGGCTCAAACGCCACACAAGAGCTGGACGGCACACAGTGCCCTCTCACCAAAGTTACAACGAACGTGAGTGCACAATGAGACCTGCGATACCTTACAGAGTTGACGCTCTCCTTTAACGCCTGCTTCCTCACTAGGGCGGCATTCTTCACTTTACTACTGGAAAACGCTGGACTTTTACTCGAGGCCAGGGGTCACATTTCTGTCGCTGGCAATCTCCGGAGTGCTCTTGGAGACGCTCCCAGCAAAGAACTGAGACCAGCGAGCCTCATACGAGTAAACTCACACTTCTTTTCTGAGGCCCGCTGGAGCAAAGGAAAGACGGGCCCGAGGAGTGTGTCTCAGGCACCCTTCGACCCGCATCTCATCCACCCGCGGGGAAAATTACGTTTGGGCAGCGTCGCCCTGTTTCAAACGTGAGCTCATACAGTCAGTTATCCTCAGTAGTTTCTGACTACCTCAAGGAAACATCGGGAGAACAGTGCCTTTCCTCGTAGAAACTATTGGACACAGGGTCCCCTGCACTGCATCAACTGCCTACGAAGTGCAGTACCTGAGGTGGGCGTCAGTGACCAAGGCTCTGTCCCATACCTAGCCGTGTTAAGTGTGAAACATGTACCTTTCTTCAGGCTGCACTCACAGCCTAGCTCGCGCTTCTGCGAGAGTGCCGTCCTGAGTGTTTCCCTGGACTGAGTCGTTAGCACGGTGTGTTTCTGAAGCACAGGTCCGTTTCAGTCACTGAGGCCGATCGACTTGCAGGGAGGCTGCCCGGCGCTGCTCCCACGCGTCTCTGTTATGACTGGGACACTCTACCTCGGCCGCCAGCAAGCAACACGTGGCACTTGCTAGGAATGTGAAGAGTGGCTCTCATGGGCCTCTTTCCCCATGAGGCTCCTCAGAAGCCCCTGGCCGCTCCTCCGGCACAGAGCAGTCACCATGCGAAAGTGGTGCACGGCCGCCTCTCCTATGTGTCCCCGGAGGCATCGGACAGTTCAGGCCATCCAGCGTGGCGCATGGATTCATGGCACCCCTGCACCCCCAACTCTGCTGACGTGAAACACTAGCCCTTACCTTGGGGCCTCAGGTCACCTTTCATTTGGCCGGAGCTGACTCTGCAGTGCAGTGGTATGAGTCCCTAGAAAGGCATTTGCCAGCACAGGATGGGCTTTGAGAGAACGCAGCCTTGTTGGCCCACAGCGATTACCCTGCAGTGGAGAGACGTCGGGCCGCTAGCGCTGTTCAGGCAGCTTGGAAGGCAGAAACGAGTCGCTCGCAAACGGGCAGAAGGCGTACTTTGCCATCAGTGTCCCACTTTCAAGCTTGATGACACAGCATGTTTATGTGAACATTCTGTCTAGCTATCTAGTACAAGGGAACGAGGGCCCCCTTCTGGTAAGAAAGGTTTTCAGGTGGGGAGTGCCATACGTGCAGGAGAGCGTTCGAACCCACACTGTGCAAAGTTTGGTGCTTGGTGACTCGGGGTGGTCCCGAACGTCCGGCATTGTCCCGGGGAAAGCCGTCCATCGTTTTCTTTCAGGCTGGACGTAAACATCTAGCTTCCAGGTGCCGAAGGGAGTCGTCCTTGAGGAGTCCCCTGGTTTCAAAGGGGACGCACCGTGGTGATTCTCAGAAGAGCCCAAATCGCTCCTAGGGGCACTCCAGCATGGAATGTAAGGCTGCTCAGAACTGCGTTCCTGAGCCCGTTTGCATGCTGAGCAACAGGGAGGTGTCGAGTGAAGAGGGCAGCACTTTGCATTTACTGCTGGCACATCCGTGCAGTTAAAGCAAACGGACACATTCACTACCTGGGGCTCAAACGCCACACAAGAGCTGGAGGGTACACAGTGCCCTCTCACCAAAGTTACAACGAACGTGAGTGCACAATGAGACCTGCGATACCTTACAGAGTTGACGCTCTCCTTTAACGCCTGCTTCCTCACTAGGGCGACATTCTTCACTTTACTACTGGAAAACGCTGGACTTTTACTCGAGGCCAGGGGTCACATTTCTGTCGCTGGCAATCTCCGGAGTGCTCTTGGAGACGCTCCCAGCAAAGAACTGAGACCAGCGAGCCTCATACGAGTAAACTCACACTTCTTTTCTGAGGCCCGCTGGAGCAAAGGAAAGACGGGCCCGAGGAGTGTGTCTCAGGCACCCTTCGACCCGCATCTCATCCACCCGCGGGGAAAATTACGTTTGGGCAGCGTCGCCCTGTTTCAAACGTGAGCTCATACAGTCAGTTATCCTCAGTAGTTTCTGACTACCTCAAGGAAACATCGGGAGAACAGTGCCTTTCCTCGTAGAAACTATTGGACACAGGGTCCCCTGCACTGCATCAACTGCCTACGAAGTGCAGTACCTGAGGTGGGCGTCAGTGACCAAGGCTCTGTCCCATACCTAGCCGTGTTAAGTGTGAAACATGTACCTTTCTTCAGGCTGCACTCACAGCCTAGCTCGCGCTTCTGCGAGAGTGCCGTCCTGAGTGTTTCCCTGGACTGAGTCGTTAGCACGGTGTGTTTCTGAAGCACAGGTCCGTTTCAGTCACTGAGGCCGATCGACTTGCAGGGAGGCTGCCCGGCGCTGCTCCCACGCGTCTCTGTTATGACTGGGACACTCTACCTCGGCCGCCAGCAAGCAACACGTGGCACTTGCTAGGAATGTGAAGAGTGGCTCTCATGGGCCTCTTTCCCCATGAGGCTCCTCAGAAGCCCCTGGCCGCTCCTCCGGCACAGAGCAGTCACCATGCGAAAGTGGTGCACGGCCGCCTCTCCTATGTGTCCCCGGAGGCATCGGACAGTTCAGGCCATCCAGCGTGGCGCATGGATTCATGGCACCCCTGCACCCCCAACTCTGCTGACGTGAAACACTAGCCCTTACCTTGGGGCCTCAGGTCACCTTTCATTTGGCCGGAGCTGACTCTGCAGTGCAGTGGTATGAGTCCCTAGAAAGGCATTTGCCAGCACAGGATGGGCTTTGAGAGAACGCAGCCTTGTTGGCCCACAGCGATTACCCTGCAGTGGAGAGACGTCGGGCCGCTAGCGCTGTTCAGGCAGCTTGGAAGGCAGAAACGAGTCGCTCGCAAACGGGCAGAAGGCGTACTTTGCCATCAGTGTCCCACTTTCAAGCTTGATGACACAGCATGTTTATGTGAACATTCTGTCTTGCTATCTAGTACAAGGGAACAAGGGCCCCCTTCTGGTAAGAAAGGTTTTCAGGTGGGGAGTGCCATACGTGCAGGAGAGCGTTCCCCACACTGTGCAAAGTTTGGTACTTGGTGACTCGGGGTGGTCCCGAACGTCCGGCATTGTCCCGGGGAAAGCCGTCCATCGTTTTCTTTCAAGGCTGGACGTAAATATCTAGCTTCCAGGTTCCGAAGGGAGTCGTCCTTGAGGAGTCCCCTGGTTTCACTGGGGACGCACCGTGGTGATTCTCAGAAGAGCCCAAATCGCTCCTTGGGGCACACCAGCATGGAATGTAAGGCTGCTCAGAACTGCGTTCCTGAGGCCGTTTGCATGCTGAGAAAAAGGGAGGTGTCGAGGGAAGAGGGCAGCACTTTGCATTTACTGCTGGCACATCCGTGCAGTTAAAACAAACGGACACATTCACTACCTGGGGCTCAAACGCCACACAAGAGCTGGAGGGCACACAGTGCCCTCTCACCAAAGTTACAACGAACGTGAGTGCACAATGAGACCTGCGATACCTTACAGAGTTGACGCTCTCCTTTAACGCCTGCTTCCTCACTAGGGCGACATTCTTCACTTTACTACTGGAAAACGCTGGACTTTTACTCGAGGCCAGGGGTCACATTTCTGTCGCTGGCAATCTCCGGAGTGCTCTTGGAGACGCTCCCAGCAAAGAACTGAGACCAGCGAGCCTCATACGAGTAAACTCACACTTCTTTTCTGAGGCCCGCTGGAGCAAAGGAAAGACGGGCCCGAGGAGTGTGTCTCAGGCACCTTTCGACCCGCATCTCATCCACCCGCGGGGAAAATTACGTTTGGGCAGCGTCGCCCTGTTTCAAACGTGAGCTCATACAGTCAGTTATCCTCAGTAGTTTCTGACTACCTCAAGGAAACATCGGGAGAACAGTGCCTTTCCTCGGAGAAACTATTGGACACAGGGTCCCCTGCACTGCATCAACTGCATACGAAGTGCAGTACCTGAGGTGGGCGTCAGTGACCAAGGCTCTGTCCCATACCTAGCCGTGTTAAGTGTGAAACATGTACCTTTCTTCAGGCTGCACTCACAGCCTAGCTCGCGCTTCTGCGAGAGTGCCGTCCTGAGTGTTTCCCTGGACTGAGTCGTTAGCACGGTGTGTTTCTGAAGCACAGGTCCGTTTCAGTCACTGAGGCCGATCGACTTGCAGGGAGGATGCCCGGCTCTGCTCCCACGCTTCTCTGTTATGACTGGGACACTCTACCTCGGCCGCCAGCAAGCAACACGTGGCCCTTGCTAGGAATGTGAAGAGTGGCTCCCATGGGCCTCTTTCCCCCAGAGGCTCCTCAGAAGCCCCTGGCCGCTCCTCTGGCACAGAGCAGTCACCATGCGAAAGTGGTGCACGGCCGCCTCTCCTATGTGTCCCCGGAGGCATCGGAGAGTTCAGGCCATCCAGCGTGGCGCATGGATTCATGGCACCCCTGCACCCCCAACTCTGCTGACGTGAAACACTAGCCCTTACCTTGGGGCCTCAGGTCACCTTTCATTTGGCCGGAGCTGACTCTGCAGTGCAGTGGTATGAGTCCCTAGAAAGGCATTTGCCAGCACAGGATGGGCTTTGAGAGAACGCAGCCTTGTTGGCCCACAGCGATTACCCTGCAGTGGAGAGACGTCGGGCCGCTAGCGCTGTTCAGGCAGCTTGGAAGGCAGAAACGAGTCGCTCGCAAACGGGCAGAAGGCGTACTTTGCCATCAGTGTCCCACTTTCAAGCTTGATGACACAGCATGTTTATGTGAACATTCTGTCTTGCTATCTAGTACAAGGGAACGAGGGCCCCCTTCTGGTAAGAAAGGTTTTCAGGTGGGGAGTGCCATACGTGCAGGAGAGCGTTCCCCACACTGTGCAAAGTTTGGTACTTGGTGACTCGGGGTGGTCCCGAACGTCCGGCATTGTCCCGGGGAAAGCCGTCTATCGTTTTCTTTCAGGCTGGACGTAAACATCTAGCTTCCAGGTGCCGAAGGGAGTCGTCCTTGAGGAGTCCCCTGGTTTCAAAGGGGACGCACCGTGGTGATTCTCAGAAGAGCCCAAATCGCTCCTAGGGGCACTCCAGCATGGAATGTAGGGCTGCTCAGAACTCCGTTCCTGAGCCCGTTTGCATGCTGAGCAACAGGGAGGTGTCGAGTGAAGAGGGCAGCACTTTGCCTTTACTGCTGGCACATCCGTGCAGTTAAAGCAAACGGACACATTCACTACCTGGGGCTCAAACGCCACACAAGAGCTGGACGGCACACAGTGCCCTCTCACCAAAGTTACAACGAACGTGAGTGCACAATGAGACCTGCGATACCTTACAGAGTTGACGCTCTCCTTTAACGCCTGCTTCCTCACTAGGGCGGCATTCTTCACTTTACTACTGGAAAACGCTGGACTTTTACTCGAGGCCAGGGGTCACATTTCTGTCGCTGGCAATCTCCGGAGTGCTCTTGGAGACGCTCCCAGCAAAGAACTGAGACCAGCGAGCCTCATACGAGTAAACTCACACTTCTTTTCTGAGGCCCGCTGGAGCAAAGGAAAGACGGGCCCGAGGAGTGTGTCTCAGGCACCCTTCGACCCGCATCTCATCCACCCGCGGGGAAAATTACGTTTGGGCAGCGTCGCCCTGTTTCAAACGTGAGCTCATACAGTCAGTTATCCTCAGTAGTTTCTGACTACCTCAAGGAAACATCGGGAGAACAGTGCCTTTCCTCGTAGAAACTATTGGACACAGGGTCCCCTGCACTGCATCAACTGCCTACGAAGTGCAGTACCTGAGGTGGGCGTCAGTGACCAAGGCTCTGTCCCATACCTAGCCGTGTTAAGTGTGAAACATGTACCTTTCTTCAGGCTGCACTCACAGCCTAGCTCGCGCTTCTGCGAGAGTGCCGTCCTGAGTGTTTCCCTGGACTGAGTCGTTAGCACGGTGTGTTTCTGAAGCACAGGTCCGTTTCAGTCACTGAGGCCGATCGACTTGCAGGGAGGCTGCCCGGCGCTGCTCCCACGCGTCTCTGTTATGACTGGGACACTCTACCTCGGCCGCCAGCAAGCAACACGTGGCACTTGCTAGGAATGTGAAGAGTGGCTCTCATGGGCCTCTTTCCCCATGAGGCTCCTCAGAAGCCCCTGGCCGCTCCTCCGGCACAGAGCAGTCACCATGCGAAAGTGGTGCACGGCCGCCTCTCCTATGTGTCCCCGGAGGCATCGGACAGTTCAGGCCATCCAGCGTGGCGCATGGATTCATGGCACCCCTGCACCCCCAACTCTGCTGACGTGAAACACTAGCCCTTACCTTGGGGCCTCAGGTCACCTTTCATTTGGCCGGAGCTGACTCTGCAGTGCAGTGGTATGAGTCCCTAGAAAGGCATTTGCCAGCACAGGATGGGCTTTGAGAGAACGCAGCCTTGTTGGCCCACAGCGATTACCCTGCAGTGGAGAGACGTCGGGCCGCTAGCGCTGTTCAGGCAGCTTGGAAGGCAGAAACGAGTCGCTCGCAAACGGGCAGAAGGCGTACTTTGCCATCAGTGTCCCACTTTCAAGCTTGATGACACAGCATGTTTATGTGAACATTCTGTCTAGCTATCTAGTACAAGGGAACGAGGGCCCCCTTCTGGTAAGAAAGGTTTTCAGGTGGGGAGTGCCATACGTGCAGGAGAGCGTTCGAACCCACACTGTGCAAAGTTTGGTGCTTGGTGACTCGGGGTGGTCCCGAACGTCCGGCATTGTCCCGGGGAAAGCCGTCCATCGTTTTCTTTCAGGCTGGACGTAAACATCTAGCTTCCAGGTGCCGAAGGGAGTCGTCCTTGAGGAGTCCCCTGGTTTCAAAGGGGACGCACCGTGGTGATTCTCAGAAGAGCCCAAATCGCTCCTAGGGGCACTCCAGCATGGAATGTAAGGCTGCTCAGAACTGCGTTCCTGAGCCCGTTTGCATGCTGAGCAACAGGGAGGTGTCGAGTGAAGAGGGCAGCACTTTGCATTTACTGCTGGCACATCCGTGCAGTTAAAGCAAACGGACACATTCACTACCTGGGGCTCAAACGCCACACAAGAGCTGGAGGGTACACAGTGCCCTCTCACCAAAGTTACAACGAACGTGAGTGCACAATGAGACCTGCGATACCTTACAGAGTTGACGCTCTCCTTTAACGCCTGCTTCCTCACTAGGGCGACATTCTTCACTTTACTACTGGAAAACGCTGGACTTTTACTCGAGGCCAGGGGTCACATTTCTGTCGCTGGCAATCTCCGGAGTGCTCTTGGAGACGCTCCCAGCAAAGAACTGAGACCAGCGAGCCTCATACGAGTAAACTCACACTTCTTTTCTGAGGCCCGCTGGAGCAAAGGAAAGACGGGCCCGAGGAGTGTGTCTCAGGCACCCTTCGACCCGCATCTCATCCACCCGCGGGGAAAATTACGTTTGGGCAGCGTCGCCCTGTTTCAAACGTGAGCTCATACAGTCAGTTATCCTCAGTAGTTTCTGACTACCTCAAGGAAACATCGGGAGAACAGTGCCTTTCCTCGGAGAAACTATTGGACACAGGGTCCCCTGCACTGCATCAACTGCATACGAAGTGCAGTACCTGAGGTGGGCGTCAGTGACCAAGGCTCTGTCCCATACCTAGCCGTGTTAAGTGTGAAACATGTACCTTTCTTCAGGCTGCACTCACAGCCTAGCTCGCGCTTCTGCGAGAGTGCCGTCCTGAGTGTTTCCCTGGACTGAGTCGTTAGCACGGTGTGTTTCTGAAGCACAGGTCCGTTTCAGTCACTGAGGCCGAGCGACTTGCAGGGAGGATGCCCGGCTCTGCTCCCACGCTTCTCTGTTATGACTGGGACACTCTACCTCGGCCGCCAGCAAGCAACACGTGGCCCTTGCTAGGAATGTGAAGAGTGGCTCCCATGGGCCTCTTTCCCCCAGAGGCTCCTCAGAAGCCCCTGGCCGCTCCTCTGGCACAGAGCAGTCACCATGCGAAAGTGGTGCACGGCCGCCTCTCCTATGTGTCCCCGGAGGCATCGGAGAGTTCAGGCCATCCAGCGTGGCGCATGGATTCATGGCACCCCTGCACCCCCAACTCTGCTGACGTGAAACACTAGCCCTTACCTTGGGGCCTCAGGTCACCTTTCATTTGGCCGGAGCTGACTCTGCAGTGCAGTGGTATGAGTCCCTAGAAAGGCATTTGCCAGCACAGGATGGGCTTTGAGAGAACGCAGCCTTGTTGGCCCACAGCGATTACCCTGCAGTGGAGAGACGTCGGGCCGCTAGCGCTGTTCAGGCAGCTTGGAAGGCAGAAACGAGTCGCTCGCAAACGGGCAGAAGGCGTACTTTGCCATCAGTGTCCCACTTTCAAGCTTGATGACACAGCATGTTTATGTGAACATTCTGTCTTGCTATCTAGTACAAGGAAACGAGGGCCCCCTTCTGGTAAGAAAGGTTTTCAGGTGGGGAGTGCCATACGTGCAGGAGAGCGTTCCCCACACTGTGCAAAGTTTGGTACTTGGTGACTCGGGGTGGTCCCGAACGTCCGGCATTGTCCCGGGGAAAGCCGTCTATCGTTTTCTTTCAGGCTGGACGTAAACATCTAGCTTCCAGGTGCCGAAGGGAGTCGTCCTTGAGGAGTCCCCTGGTTTCAAAGGGGACGCACCGTGGTGATTCTCAGAAGAGCCCAAATCGCTCCTAGGGGCACTCCAGCATGGAATGTAGGGCTGCTCAGAACTCCGTTCCTGAGCCCGTTTGCATGCTGAGCAACAGGGAGGTGTCGAGTGAAGAGGGCAGCACTTTGCCTTTACTGCTGGCACATCCGTGCAGTTAAAGCAAACGGACACATTCACTACCTGGGGCTCAAACGCCACACAAGAGCTGGACGGCACACAGTGCCCTCTCACCAAAGTTACAACGAACGTGAGTGCACAATGAGACCTGCGATACCTTACAGAGTTGACGCTCTCCTTTAACGCCTGCTTCCTCACTAGGGCGGCATTCTTCACTTTACTACTGGAAAACGCTGGACTTTTACTCGAGGCCAGGGGTCACATTTCTGTCGCTGGCAATCTCCGGAGTGCTCTTGGAGACGCTCCCAGCAAAGAACTGAGACCAGCGAGCCTCATACGAGTAAACTCACACTTCTTTTCTGAGGCCCGCTGGAGCAAAGGAAAGACGGGCCCGAGGAGTGTGTCTCAGGCACCCTTCGACCCGCATCTCATCCACCCGCGGGGAAAATTACGTTTGGGCAGCGTCGCCCTGTTTCAAACGTGAGCTCATACAGTCAGTTATCCTCAGTAGTTTCTGACTACCTCAAGGAAACATCGGGAGAACAGTGCCTTTCCTCGTAGAAACTATTGGACACAGGGTCCCCTGCACTGCATCAACTGCCTACGAAGTGCAGTACCTGAGGTGGGCGTCAGTGACCAAGGCTCTGTCCCATACCTAGCCGTGTTAAGTGTGAAACATGTACCTTTCTTCAGGCTGCACTCACAGCCTAGCTCGCGCTTCTGCGAGAGTGCCGTCCTGAGTGTTTCCCTGGACTGAGTCGTTAGCACGGTGTGTTTCTGAAGCACAGGTCCGTTTCAGTCACTGAGGCCGATCGACTTGCAGGGAGGCTGCCCGGCGCTGCTCCCACGCGTCTCTGTTATGACTGGGACACTCTACCTCGGCCGCCAGCAAGCAACACGTGGCACTTGCTAGGAATGTGAAGAGTGGCTCTCATGGGCCTCTTTCCCCATGAGGCTCCTCAGAAGCCCCTGGCCGCTCCTCCGGCACAGAGCAGTCACCATGCGAAAGTGGTGCACGGCCGCCTCTCCTATGTGTCCCCGGAGGCATCGGACAGTTCAGGCCATCCAGCGTGGCGCATGGATTCATGGCACCCCTGCACCCCCAACTCTGCTGACGTGAAACACTAGCCCTTACCTTGGGGCCTCAGGTCACCTTTCATTTGGCCGGAGCTGACTCTGCAGTGCAGTGGTATGAGTCCCTAGAAAGGCATTTGCCAGCACAGGATGGGCTTTGAGAGAACGCAGCCTTGTTGGCCCACAGCGATTACCCTGCAGTGGAGAGACGTCGGGCCGCTAGCGCTGTTCAGGCAGCTTGGAAGGCAGAAACGAGTCGCTCGCAAACGGGCAGAAGGCGTACTTTGCCATCAGTGTCCCACTTTCAAGCTTGATGACACAGCATGTTTATGTGAACATTCTGTCTAGCTATCTAGTACAAGGGAACGAGGGCCCCCTTCTGGTAAGAAAGGTTTTCAGGTGGGGAGTGCCATACGTGCAGGAGAGCGTTCGAACCCACACTGTGCAAAGTTTGGTGCTTGGTGACTCGGGGTGGTCCCGAACGTCCGGCATTGTCCCGGGGAAAGCCGTCCATCGTTTTCTTTCAGGCTGGACGTAAACATCTAGCTTCCAGGTGCCGAAGGGAGTCGTCCTTGAGGAGTCCCCTGGTTTCAAAGGGGACGCACCGTGGTGATTCTCAGAAGAGCCCAAATCGCTCCTAGGGGCACTCCAGCATGGAATGTAAGGCTGCTCAGAACTGCGTTCCTGAGCCCGTTTGCATGCTGAGCAACAGGGAGGTGTCGAGTGAAGAGGGCAGCACTTTGCATTTACTGCTGGCACATCCGTGCAGTTAAAGCAAACGGACACATTCACTACCTGGGGCTCAAACGCCACACAAGAGCTGGAGGGTACACAGTGCCCTCTCACCAAAGTTACAACGAACGTGAGTGCACAATGAGACCTGCGATACCTTACAGAGTTGACGCTCTCCTTTAACGCCTGCTTCCTCACTAGGGCGACATTCTTCACTTTACTACTGGAAAACGCTGGACTTTTACTCGAGGCCAGGGGTCACATTTCTGTCGCTGGCAATCTCCGGAGTGCTCTTGGAGACGCTCCCAGCAAAGAACTGAGACCAGCGAGCCTCATACGAGTAAACTCACACTTCTTTTCTGAGGCCCGCTGGAGCAAAGGAAAGACGGGCCCGAGGAGTGTGTCTCAGGCACCCTTCGACCCGCATCTCATCCACCCGCGGGGAAAATTACGTTTGGGCAGCGTCGCCCTGTTTCAAACGTGAGCTCATACAGTCAGTTATCCTCAGTAGTTTCTGACTACCTCAAGGAAACATCGGGAGAACAGTGCCTTTCCTCGTAGAAACTATTGGACACAGGGTCCCCTGCACTGCATCAACTGCCTACGAAGTGCAGTACCTGAGGTGGGCGTCAGTGACCAAGGCTCTGTCCCATACCTAGCCGTGTTAAGTGTGAAACATGTACCTTTCTTCAGGCTGCACTCACAGCCTAGCTCGCGCTTCTGCGAGAGTGCCGTCCTGAGTGTTTCCCTGGACTGAGTCGTTAGCACGGTGTGTTTCTGAAGCACAGGTCCGTTTCAGTCACTGAGGCCGATCGACTTGCAGGGAGGCTGCCCGGCGCTGCTCCCACGCGTCTCTGTTATGACTGGGACACTCTACCTCGGCCGCCAGCAAGCAACACGTGGCACTTGCTAGGAATGTGAAGAGTGGCTCTCATGGGCCTCTTTCCCCATGAGGCTCCTCAGAAGCCCCTGGCCGCTCCTCCGGCACAGAGCAGTCACCATGCGAAAGTGGTGCACGGCCGCCTCTCCTATGTGTCCCCGGAGGCATCGGACAGTTCAGGCCATCCAGCGTGGCGCATGGATTCATGGCACCCCTGCACCCCCAACTCTGCTGACGTGAAACACTAGCCCTTACCTTGGGGCCTCAGGTCACCTTTCATTTGGCCGGAGCTGACTCTGCAGTGCAGTGGTATGAGTCCCTAGAAAGGCATTTGCCAGCACAGGATGGGCTTTGAGAGAACGCAGCCTTGTTGGCCCACAGCGATTACCCTGCAGTGGAGAGACGTCGGGCCGCTAGCGCTGTTCAGGCAGCTTGGAAGGCAGAAACGAGTCGCTCGCAAACGGGCAGAAGGCGTACTTTGCCATCAGTGTCCCACTTTCAAGCTTGATGACACAGCATGTTTATGTGAACATTCTGTCTTGCTATCTAGTACAAGGGAACAAGGGCCCCCTTCTGGTAAGAAAGGTTTTCAGGTGGGGAGTGCCATACGTGCAGGAGAGCGTTCCCCACACTGTGCAAAGTTTGGTACTTGGTGACTCGGGGTGGTCCCGAACGTCCGGCATTGTCCCGGGGAAAGCCGTCCATCGTTTTCTTTCAAGGCTGGACGTAAATATCTAGCTTCCAGGTTCCGAAGGGAGTCGTCCTTGAGGAGTCCCCTGGTTTCACTGGGGACGCACCGTGGTGATTCTCAGAAGAGCCCAAATCGCTCCTTGGGGCACACCAGCATGGAATGTAAGGCTGCTCAGAACTGCGTTCCTGAGGCCGTTTGCATGCTGAGAAAAAGGGAGGTGTCGAGGGAAGAGGGCAGCACTTTGCATTTACTGCTGGCACATCCGTGCAGTTAAAACAAACGGACACATTCACTACCTGGGGCTCAAACGCCACACAAGAGCTGGAGGGCACACAGTGCCCTCTCACCAAAGTTACAACGAACGTGAGTGCACAATGAGACCTGCGATACCTTACAGAGTTGACGCTCTCCTTTAACGCCTGCTTCCTCACTAGGGCGACATTCTTCACTTTACTACTGGAAAACGCTGGACTTTTACTCGAGGCCAGGGGTCACATTTCTGTCGCTGGCAATCTCCGGAGTGCTCTTGGAGACGCTCCCAGCAAAGAACTGAGACCAGCGAGCCTCATACGAGTAAACTCACACTTCTTTTCTGAGGCCCGCTGGAGCAAAGGAAAGACGGGCCCGAGGAGTGTGTCTCAGGCACCTTTCGACCCGCATCTCATCCACCCGCGGGGAAAATTACGTTTGGGCAGCGTCGCCCTGTTTCAAACGTGAGCTCATACAGTCAGTTATCCTCAGTAGTTTCTGACTACCTCAAGGAAACATCGGGAGAACAGTGCCTTTCCTCGGAGAAACTATTGGACACAGGGTCCCCTGCACTGCATCAACTGCATACGAAGTGCAGTACCTGAGGTGGGCGTCAGTGACCAAGGCTCTGTCCCATACCTAGCCGTGTTAAGTGTGAAACATGTACCTTTCTTCAGGCTGCACTCACAGCCTAGCTCGCGCTTCTGCGAGAGTGCCGTCCTGAGTGTTTCCCTGGACTGAGTCGTTAGCACGGTGTGTTTCTGAAGCACAGGTCCGTTTCAGTCACTGAGGCCGATCGACTTGCAGGGAGGATGCCCGGCTCTGCTCCCACGCTTCTCTGTTATGACTGGGACACTCTACCTCGGCCGCCAGCAAGCAACACGTGGCCCTTGCTAGGAATGTGAAGAGTGGCTCCCATGGGCCTCTTTCCCCCAGAGGCTCCTCAGAAGCCCCTGGCCGCTCCTCTGGCACAGAGCAGTCACCATGCGAAAGTGGTGCACGGCCGCCTCTCCTATGTGTCCCCGGAGGCATCGGAGAGTTCAGGCCATCCAGCGTGGTGCATGGATTCATGGCACCCCTGCACCCCCAACTCTGCTGACGTGAAACACTAGCCCTTACCTTGGGGCCTCAGGTCACCTTTCATTTGGCCGGAGCTGACTCTGCAGTGCAGTGGTATGAGTCCCTAGAAAGGCATTTGCCAGCACAGGATGGGCTTTGAGAGAACGCAGCCTTGTTGGCCCACAGCGATTACCCTGCAGTGGAGAGACGTCGGGCCGCTAGCGCTGTTCAGGCAGCTTGGAAGGCAGAAACGAGTCGCTCGCAAACGGGCAGAAGGCGTACTTTGCCATCAGTGTCCCACTTTCAAGCTTGATGACACAGCATGTTTATGTGAACATTCTGTCTTGCTATCTAGTACAAGGGAACGAGGGCCCCCTTCTGGTAAGAAAGGTTTTCAGGTGGGGAGTGCCATACGTGCAGGAGAGCGTTCCCCACACTGTGCAAAGTTTGGTACTTGGTGACTCGGGGTGGTCCCGAACGTCCGGCATTGTCCCGGGGAAAGCCGTCTATCGTTTTCTTTCAGGCTGGACGTAAACATCTAGCTTCCAGGTGCCGAAGGGAGTCGTCCTTGAGGAGTCCCCTGGTTTCAAAGGGGACGCACCGTGGTGATTCTCAGAAGAGCCCAAATCGCTCCTAGGGGCACTCCAGCATGGAATGTAGGGCTGCTCAGAACTCCGTTCCTGAGCCCGTTTGCATGCTGAGCAACAGGGAGGTGTCGAGTGAAGAGGGCAGCACTTTGCCTTTACTGCTGGCACATCCGTGCAGTTAAAGCAAACGGACACATTCACTACCTGGGGCTCAAACGCCACACAAGAGCTGGACGGCACACAGTGCCCTCTCACCAAAGTTACAACGAACGTGAGTGCACAATGAGACCTGCGATACCTTACAGAGTTGACGCTCTCCTTTAACGCCTGCTTCCTCACTAGGGCGGCATTCTTCACTTTACTACTGGAAAACGCTGGACTTTTACTCGAGGCCAGGGGTCACATTTCTGTCGCTGGCAATCTCCGGAGTGCTCTTGGAGACGCTCCCAGCAAAGAACTGAGACCAGCGAGCCTCATACGAGTAAACTCACACTTCTTTTCTGAGGCCCGCTGGAGCAAAGGAAAGACGGGCCCGAGGAGTGTGTCTCAGGCACCCTTCGACCCGCATCTCATCCACCCGCGGGGAAAATTACGTTTGGGCAGCGTCGCCCTGTTTCAAACGTGAGCTCATACAGTCAGTTATCCTCAGTAGTTTCTGACTACCTCAAGGAAACATCGGGAGAACAGTGCCTTTCCTCGTAGAAACTATTGGACACAGGGTCCCCTGCACTGCATCAACTGCCTACGAAGTGCAGTACCTGAGGTGGGCGTCAGTGACCAAGGCTCTGTCCCATACCTAGCCGTGTTAAGTGTGAAACATGTACCTTTCTTCAGGCTGCACTCACAGCCTAGCTCGCGCTTCTGCGAGAGTGCCGTCCTGAGTGTTTCCCTGGACTGAGTCGTTAGCACGGTGTGTTTCTGAAGCACAGGTCCGTTTCAGTCACTGAGGCCGATCGACTTGCAGGGAGGCTGCCCGGCGCTGCTCCCACGCGTCTCTGTTATGACTGGGACACTCTACCTCGGCCGCCAGCAAGCAACACGTGGCACTTGCTAGGAATGTGAAGAGTGGCTCTCATGGGCCTCTTTCCCCATGAGGCTCCTCAGAAGCCCCTGGCCGCTCCTCCGGCACAGAGCAGTCACCATGCGAAAGTGGTGCACGGCCGCCTCTCCTATGTGTCCCCGGAGGCATCGGACAGTTCAGGCCATCCAGCGTGGCGCATGGATTCATGGCACCCCTGCACCCCCAACTCTGCTGACGTGAAACACTAGCCCTTACCTTGGGGCCTCAGGTCACCTTTCATTTGGCCGGAGCTGACTCTGCAGTGCAGTGGTATGAGTCCCTAGAAAGGCATTTGCCAGCACAGGATGGGCTTTGAGAGAACGCAGCCTTGTTGGCCCACAGCGATTACCCTGCAGTGGAGAGACGTCGGGCCGCTAGCGCTGTTCAGGCAGCTTGGAAGGCAGAAACGAGTCGCTCGCAAACGGGCAGAAGGCGTACTTTGCCATCAGTGTCCCACTTTCAAGCTTGATGACACAGCATGTTTATGTGAACATTCTGTCTAGCTATCTAGTACAAGGGAACGAGGGCCCCCTTCTGGTAAGAAAGGTTTTCAGGTGGGGAGTGCCATACGTGCAGGAGAGCGTTCGAACCCACACTGTGCAAAGTTTGGTGCTTGGTGACTCGGGGTGGTCCCGAACGTCCGGCATTGTCCCGGGGAAAGCCGTCCATCGTTTTCTTTCAGGCTGGACGTAAACATCTAGCTTCCAGGTGCCGAAGGGAGTCGTCCTTGAGGAGTCCCCTGGTTTCAAAGGGGACGCACCGTGGTGATTCTCAGAAGAGCCCAAATCGCTCCTAGGGGCACTCCAGCATGGAATGTAAGGCTGCTCAGAACTGCGTTCCTGAGCCCGTTTGCATGCTGAGCAACAGGGAGGTGTCGAGTGAAGAGGGCAGCACTTTGCATTTACTGCTGGCACATCCGTGCAGTTAAAGCAAACGGACACATTCACTACCTGGGGCTCAAACGCCACACAAGAGCTGGAGGGTACACAGTGCCCTCTCACCAAAGTTACAACGAACGTGAGTGCACAATGAGACCTGCGATACCTTACAGAGTTGACGCTCTCCTTTAACGCCTGCTTCCTCACTAGGGCGACATTCTTCACTTTACTACTGGAAAACGCTGGACTTTTACTCGAGGCCAGGGGTCACATTTCTGTCGCTGGCAATCTCCGGAGTGCTCTTGGAGACGCTCCCAGCAAAGAACTGAGACCAGCGAGCCTCATACGAGTAAACTCACACTTCTTTTCTGAGGCCCGCTGGAGCAAAGGAAAGACGGGCCCGAGGAGTGTGTCTCAGGCACCCTTCGACCCGCATCTCATCCACCCGCGGGGAAAATTACGTTTGGGCAGCGTCGCCCTGTTTCAAACGTGAGCTCATACAGTCAGTTATCCTCAGTAGTTTCTGACTACCTCAAGGAAACATCGGGAGAACAGTGCCTTTCCTCGGAGAAACTATTGGACACAGGGTCCCCTGCACTGCATCAACTGCATACGAAGTGCAGTACCTGAGGTGGGCGTCAGTGACCAAGGCTCTGTCCCATACCTAGCCGTGTTAAGTGTGAAACATGTACCTTTCTTCAGGCTGCACTCACAGCCTAGCTCGCGCTTCTGCGAGAGTGCCGTCCTGAGTGTTTCCCTGGACTGAGTCGTTAGCACGGTGTGTTTCTGAAGCACAGGTCCGTTTCAGTCACTGAGGCCGAGCGACTTGCAGGGAGGATGCCCGGCTCTGCTCCCACGCTTCTCTGTTATGACTGGGACACTCTACCTCGGCCGCCAGCAAGCAACACGTGGCCCTTGCTAGGAATGTGAAGAGTGGCTCCCATGGGCCTCTTTCCCCCAGAGGCTCCTCAGAAGCCCCTGGCCGCTCCTCTGGCACAGAGCAGTCACCATGCGAAAGTGGTGCACGGCCGCCTCTCCTATGTGTCCCCGGAGGCATCGGAGAGTTCAGGCCATCCAGCGTGGCGCATGGATTCATGGCACCCCTGCACCCCCAACTCTGCTGACGTGAAACACTAGCCCTTACCTTGGGGCCTCAGGTCACCTTTCATTTGGCCGGAGCTGACTCTGCAGTGCAGTGGTATGAGTCCCTAGAAAGGCATTTGCCAGCACAGGATGGGCTTTGAGAGAACGCAGCCTTGTTGGCCCACAGCGATTACCCTGCAGTGGAGAGACGTCGGGCCGCTAGCGCTGTTCAGGCAGCTTGGAAGGCAGAAACGAGTCGCTCGCAAACGGGCAGAAGGCGTACTTTGCCATCAGTGTCCCACTTTCAAGCTTGATGACACAGCATGTTTATGTGAACATTCTGTCTTGCTATCTAGTACAAGGAAACGAGGGCCCCCTTCTGGTAAGAAAGGTTTTCAGGTGGGGAGTGCCATACGTGCAGGAGAGCGTTCCCCACACTGTGCAAAGTTTGGTACTTGGTGACTCGGGGTGGTCCCGAACGTCCGGCATTGTCCCGGGGAAAGCCGTCTATCGTTTTCTTTCAGGCTGGACGTAAACATCTAGCTTCCAGGTGCCGAAGGGAGTCGTCCTTGAGGAGTCCCCTGGTTTCAAAGGGGACGCACCGTGGTGATTCTCAGAAGAGCCCAAATCGCTCCTAGGGGCACTCCAGCATGGAATGTAGGGCTGCTCAGAACTCCGTTCCTGAGCCCGTTTGCATGCTGAGCAACAGGGAGGTGTCGAGTGAAGAGGGCAGCACTTTGCCTTTACTGCTGGCACATCCGTGCAGTTAAAGCAAACGGACACATTCACTACCTGGGGCTCAAACGCCACACAAGAGCTGGACGGCACACAGTGCCCTCTCACCAAAGTTACAACGAACGTGAGTGCACAATGAGACCTGCGATACCTTACAGAGTTGACGCTCTCCTTTAACGCCTGCTTCCTCACTAGGGCGGCATTCTTCACTTTACTACTGGAAAACGCTGGACTTTTACTCGAGGCCAGGGGTCACATTTCTGTCGCTGGCAATCTCCGGAGTGCTCTTGGAGACGCTCCCAGCAAAGAACTGAGACCAGCGAGCCTCATACGAGTAAACTCACACTTCTTTTCTGAGGCCCGCTGGAGCAAAGGAAAGACGGGCCCGAGGAGTGTGTCTCAGGCACCCTTCGACCCGCATCTCATCCACCCGCGGGGAAAATTACGTTTGGGCAGCGTCGCCCTGTTTCAAACGTGAGCTCATACAGTCAGTTATCCTCAGTAGTTTCTGACTACCTCAAGGAAACATCGGGAGAACAGTGCCTTTCCTCGTAGAAACTATTGGACACAGGGTCCCCTGCACTGCATCAACTGCCTACGAAGTGCAGTACCTGAGGTGGGCGTCAGTGACCAAGGCTCTGTCCCATACCTAGCCGTGTTAAGTGTGAAACATGTACCTTTCTTCAGGCTGCACTCACAGCCTAGCTCGCGCTTCTGCGAGAGTGCCGTCCTGAGTGTTTCCCTGGACTGAGTCGTTAGCACGGTGTGTTTCTGAAGCACAGGTCCGTTTCAGTCACTGAGGCCGATCGACTTGCAGGGAGGCTGCCCGGCGCTGCTCCCACGCGTCTCTGTTATGACTGGGACACTCTACCTCGGCCGCCAGCAAGCAACACGTGGCACTTGCTAGGAATGTGAAGAGTGGCTCTCATGGGCCTCTTTCCCCATGAGGCTCCTCAGAAGCCCCTGGCCGCTCCTCCGGCACAGAGCAGTCACCATGCGAAAGTGGTGCACGGCCGCCTCTCCTATGTGTCCCCGGAGGCATCGGACAGTTCAGGCCATCCAGCGTGGCGCATGGATTCATGGCACCCCTGCACCCCCAACTCTGCTGACGTGAAACACTAGCCCTTACCTTGGGGCCTCAGGTCACCTTTCATTTGGCCGGAGCTGACTCTGCAGTGCAGTGGTATGAGTCCCTAGAAAGGCATTTGCCAGCACAGGATGGGCTTTGAGAGAACGCAGCCTTGTTGGCCCACAGCGATTACCCTGCAGTGGAGAGACGTCGGGCCGCTAGCGCTGTTCAGGCAGCTTGGAAGGCAGAAACGAGTCGCTCGCAAACGGGCAGAAGGCGTACTTTGCCATCAGTGTCCCACTTTCAAGCTTGATGACACAGCATGTTTATGTGAACATTCTGTCTAGCTATCTAGTACAAGGGAACGAGGGCCCCCTTCTGGTAAGAAAGGTTTTCAGGTGGGGAGTGCCATACGTGCAGGAGAGCGTTCGAACCCACACTGTGCAAAGTTTGGTGCTTGGTGACTCGGGGTGGTCCCGAACGTCCGGCATTGTCCCGGGGAAAGCCGTCCATCGTTTTCTTTCAGGCTGGACGTAAACATCTAGCTTCCAGGTGCCGAAGGGAGTCGTCCTTGAGGAGTCCCCTGGTTTCAAAGGGGACGCACCGTGGTGATTCTCAGAAGAGCCCAAATCGCTCCTAGGGGCACTCCAGCATGGAATGTAAGGCTGCTCAGAACTGCGTTCCTGAGCCCGTTTGCATGCTGAGCAACAGGGAGGTGTCGAGTGAAGAGGGCAGCACTTTGCATTTACTGCTGGCACATCCGTGCAGTTAAAGCAAACGGACACATTCACTACCTGGGGCTCAAACGCCACACAAGAGCTGGAGGGTACACAGTGCCCTCTCACCAAAGTTACAACGAACGTGAGTGCACAATGAGACCTGCGATACCTTACAGAGTTGACGCTCTCCTTTAACGCCTGCTTCCTCACTAGGGCGACATTCTTCACTTTACTACTGGAAAACGCTGGACTTTTACTCGAGGCCAGGGGTCACATTTCTGTCGCTGGCAATCTCCGGAGTGCTCTTGGAGACGCTCCCAGCAAAGAACTGAGACCAGCGAGCCTCATACGAGTAAACTCACACTTCTTTTCTGAGGCCCGCTGGAGCAAAGGAAAGACGGGCCCGAGGAGTGTGTCTCAGGCACCCTTCGACCCGCATCTCATCCACCCGCGGGGAAAATTACGTTTGGGCAGCGTCGCCCTGTTTCAAACGTGAGCTCATACAGTCAGTTATCCTCAGTAGTTTCTGACTACCTCAAGGAAACATCGGGAGAACAGTGCCTTTCCTCGTAGAAACTATTGGACACAGGGTCCCCTGCACTGCATCAACTGCCTACGAAGTGCAGTACCTGAGGTGGGCGTCAGTGACCAAGGCTCTGTCCCATACCTAGCCGTGTTAAGTGTGAAACATGTACCTTTCTTCAGGCTGCACTCACAGCCTAGCTCGCGCTTCTGCGAGAGTGCCGTCCTGAGTGTTTCCCTGGACTGAGTCGTTAGCACGGTGTGTTTCTGAAGCACAGGTCCGTTTCAGTCACTGAGGCCGAGCGACTTGCAGGGAGGCTGCCCGGCGCTGCTCCCACGCGTCTCTGTTATGACTGGGACACTCTACCTCGGCCGCCAGCAAGCAACACGTGGCACTTGCTAGGAATGTGAAGAGTGGCTCTCATGGGCCTCTTTCCCCATGAGGCTCCTCAGAAGCCCCTGGCCGCTCCTCCGGCACAGAGCAGTCACCATGCGAAAGTGGTGCACGGCCGCCTCTCCTATGTGTCCCCGGAGGCATCGGACAGTTCAGGCCATCCAGCGTGGCGCATGGATTCATGGCACCCCTGCACCCCCAACTCTGCTGACGTGAAACACTAGCCCTTACCTTGGGGCCTCAGGTCACCTTTCATTTGGCCGGAGCTGACTCTGCAGTGCAGTGGTATGAGTCCCTAGAAAGGCATTTGCCAGCACAGGATGGGCTTTGAGAGAACGCAGCCTTGTTGGCCCACAGCGATTACCCTGCAGTGGAGAGACGTCGGGCCGCTAGCGCTGTTCAGGCAGCTTGGAAGGCAGAAACGAGTCGCTCGCAAACGGGCAGAAGGCGTACTTTGCCATCAGTGTCCCACTTTCAAGCTTGATGACACAGCATGTTTATGTGAACATTCTGTCTTGCTATCTAGTACAAGGGAACAAGGGCCCCCTTCTGGTAAGAAAGGTTTTCAGGTGGGGAGTGCCATACGTGCAGGAGAGCGTTCCCCACACTGTGCAAAGTTTGGTACTTGGTGACTCGGGGTGGTCCCGAACGTCCGGCATTGTCCCGGGGAAAGCCGTCCATCGTTTTCTTTCAAGGCTGGACGTAAATATCTAGCTTCCAGGTTCCGAAGGGAGTCGTCCTTGAGGAGTCCCCTGGTTTCACTGGGGACGCACCGTGGTGATTCTCAGAAGAGCCCAAATCGCTCCTTGGGGCACACCAGCATGGAATGTAAGGCTGCTCAGAACTGCGTTCCTGAGGCCGTTTGCATGCTGAGAAAAAGGGAGGTGTCGAGGGAAGAGGGCAGCACTTTGCATTTACTGCTGGCACATCCGTGCAGTTAAAACAAACGGACACATTCACTACCTGGGGCTCAAACGCCACACAAGAGCTGGAGGGCACACAGTGCCCTCTCACCAAAGTTACAACGAACGTGAGTGCACAATGAGACCTGCGATACCTTACAGAGTTGAGGCTCTCCTTTAACGCCTGCTTCCTCACTAGGGCGACATTCTTCACTTTACTACTGGAAAACGCTGGACTTTTACTCGAGGCCAGGGGTCACATTTCTGTCGCTGGCAATCTCCGGAGTGCTCTTGGAGACGCTCCCAGCAAAGAACTGAGACCAGCGAGCCTCATACGAGTAAACTCACACTTCTTTTCTGAGGCCCGCTGGAGCAAAGGAAAGACGGGCCCGAGGAGTGTGTCTCAGGCACCTTTCGACCCGCATCTCATCCACCCGCGGGGAAAATTACGTTTGGGCAGCGTCGCCCTGTTTCAAACGTGAGCTCATACAGTCAGTTATCCTCAGTAGTTTCTGACTACCTCAAGGAAACATCGGGAGAACAGTGCCTTTCCTCGGAGAAACTATTGGACACAGGGTCCCCTGCACTGCATCAACTGCATACGAAGTGCAGTACCTGAGGTGGGCGTCAGTGACCAAGGCTCTGTCCCATACCTAGCCGTGTTAAGTGTGAAACATGTACCTTTCTTCAGGCTGCACTCACAGCCTAGCTCGCGCTTCTGCGAGAGTGCCGTCCTGAGTGTTTCCCTGGACTGAGTCGTTAGCACGGTGTGTTTCTGAAGCACAGGTCCGTTTCAGTCACTGAGGCCGATCGACTTGCAGGGAGGATGCCCGGCTCTGCTCCCACGCTTCTCTGTTATGACTGGGACACTCTACCTCGGCCGCCAGCAAGCAACACGTGGCCCTTGCTAGGAATGTGAAGAGTGGCTCCCATGGGCCTCTTTCCCCCAGAGGCTCCTCAGAAGCCCCTGGCCGCTCCTCTGGCACAGAGCAGTCACCATGCGAAAGTGGTGCACGGCCGCCTCTCCTATGTGTCCCCGGAGGCATCGGAGAGTTCAGGCCATCCAGCGTGGCGCATGGATTCATGGCACCCCTGCACCCCCAACTCTGCTGACGTGAAACACTAGCCCTTACCTTGGGGCCTCAGGTCACCTTTCATTTGGCCGGAGCTGACTCTGCAGTGCAGTGGTATGAGTCCCTAGAAAGGCATTTGCCAGCACAGGATGGGCTTTGAGAGAACGCAGCCTTGTTGGCCCACAGCGATTACCCTGCAGTGGAGAGACGTAGGGCCGCTAGCGCTGTTCAGGCAGCTTGGAAGGCAGAAACGAGTCGCTCGCAAACGGGCAGAAGGCGTACTTTGCCATCAGTGTCCCACTTTCAAGCTTGATGACACAGCATGTTTATGTGAACATTCTGTCTTGCTATCTAGTACAAGGAAACGAGGGCCCCCTTCTGGTAAGAAAGGTTTTCAGGTGGGGAGTGCCATACGTGCAGGAGAGCGTTCCCCACACTGTGCAAAGTTTGGTACTTGGTGACTCGGGGTGGTCCCGAACGTCCGGCATTGTCCCGGGGAAAGCCGTCTATCGTTTTCTTTCAGGCTGGACGTAAACATCTAGCTTCCAGGTGCCGAAGGGAGTCGTCCTTGAGGAGTCCCCTGGTTTCAAAGGGGACGCACCGTGGTGATTCTCAGAAGAGCCCAAATCGCTCCTAGGGGCACTCCAGCATGGAATGTAGGGCTGCTCAGAACTCCGTTCCTGAGCCCGTTTGCATGCTGAGCAACAGGGAGGTGTCGAGTGAAGAGGGCAGCACTTTGCCTTTACTGCTGGCACATCCGTGCAGTTAAAGCAAACGGACACATTCACTACCTGGGGCTCAAACGCCACACAAGAGCTGGACGGCACACAGTGCCCTCTCACCAAAGTTACAACGAACGTGAGTGCACAATGAGACCTGCGATACCTTACAGAGTTGACGCTCTCCTTTAACGCCTGCTTCCTCACTAGGGCGGCATTCTTCACTTTACTACTGGAAAACGCTGGACTTTTACTCGAGGCCAGGGGTCACATTTCTGTCGCTGGCAATCTCCGGAGTGCTCTTGGAGACGCTCCCAGCAAAGAACTGAGACCAGCGAGCCTCATACGAGTAAACTCACACTTCTTTTCTGAGGCCCGCTGGAGCAAAGGAAAGACGGGCCCGAGGAGTGTGTCTCAGGCACCCTTCGACCCGCATCTCATCCACCCGCGGGGAAAATTACGTTTGGGCAGCGTCGCCCTGTTTCAAACGTGAGCTCATACAGTCAGTTATCCTCAGTAGTTTCTGACTACCTCAAGGAAACATCGGGAGAACAGTGCCTTTCCTCGTAGAAACTATTGGACACAGGGTCCCCTGCACTGCATCAACTGCCTACGAAGTGCAGTACCTGAGGTGGGCGTCAGTGACCAAGGCTCTGTCCCATACCTAGCCGTGTTAAGTGTGCAAAATGTACCTTTCTTCAGGCTGCACTCACAGCCTAGCTCGCGCTTCTGCGAGAGTGCCGTCCTGAGTGTTTCCCTGGACTGAGTCGTTAGCACGGTGTGTTTCTGAAGCACAGGTCCGTTTCAGTCACTGAGGCCGATCGACTTGCAGGGAGGCTGCCCGGCGCTGCTCCCACGCGTCTCTGTTATGACTGGGACACTCTACCTCGGCCGCCAGCAAGCAACACGTGGCACTTGCTAGGAATGTGAAGAGTGGCTCCCATGGGCCTCTTTCCCCATGAGGCTCCTCAGAAGCCCCTGGCCGCTCCTCCGGCACAGAGCAGTCACCATGCGAAAGTGGTGCACGGCCGCCTCTCCTATGTGTCCCCGGAGGCATCGGACAGTTCAGGCCATCCAGCGTGGCGCATGGATTCATGGCACCCCTGCACCCCCAACTCTGCTGACGTGAAACACTAGCCCTTACCTTGGGGCCTCAGGTCACCTTTCATTTGGCCGGAGCTGACTCTGCAGTGCAGTGGTATGAGTCCCTAGAAAGGCATTTGCCAGCACAGGATGGGCTTTGAGAGAACGCAGCCTTGTTGGCCCACAGCGATTACCCTGCAGTGGAGAGACGTCGGGCCGCTAGCGCTGTTCAGGCAGCTTGGAAGGCAGAAACGAGTCGCTCGCAAACGGGCAGAAGGCGTACTTTGCCATCAGTGTCCCACTTTCAAGCTTGATGACACAGCATGTTTATGTGAACATTCTGTCTAGCTATCTAGTACAAGGGAACGAGGGCCCCCTTCTGGTAAGAAAGGTTTTCAGGTGGGGAGTGCCATACGTGCAGGAGAGCGTTCGAACCCACACTGTGCAAAGTTTGGTGCTTGGTGACTCGGGGTGGTCCCGAACGTCCGGCATTGTCCCGGGGAAAGCCGTCCATCGTTTTCTTTCAGGCTGGACGTAAACATCTAGCTTCCAGGTGCCGAAGGGAGTCGTCCTTGAGGAGTCCCCTGGTTTCAAAGGGGACGCACCGTGGTGATTCTCAGAAGAGCCCAAATCGCTCCTAGGGGCACTCCAGCATGGAATGTAAGGCTGCTCAGAACTGCGTTCCTGAGCCCGTTTGCATGCTGAGCAACAGGGAGGTGTCGAGTGAAGAGGGCAGCACTTTGCATTTACTGCTGGCACATCCGTGCAGTTAAAGCAAACGGACACATTCACTACCTGGGGCTCAAACGCCACACAAGAGCTGGAGGGCACACAGTGCCCTCTCACCAAAGTTACAACGAACGTGAGTGCACAATGAGACCTGCGATACCTTACAGAGTTGACGCTCTCCTTTAACGCCTGCTTCCTCACTAGGGCGACATTCTTCACTTTACTACTGGAAAACGCTGGACTTTTACTCGAGGCCAGGGGTCACATTTCTGTCGCTGGCAATCTCCGGAGTGCTCTTGGAGACGCTCCCAGCAAAGAACTGAGACCAGCGAGCCTCATACGAGTAAACTCACACTTCTTTTCTGAGGCCCGCTGGAGCAAAGGAAAGACGGGCCCGAGGAGTGTGTCTCAGGCACCCTTCGACCCGCATCTCATCCACCCGCGGGGAAAATTACGTTTGGGCAGCGTCGCCCTGTTTCAAACGTGAGCTCATACAGTCAGTTATCCTCAGTAGTTTCTGACTACCTCAAGGAAACATCGGGAGAACAGTGCCTTTCCTCGGAGAAACTATTGGACACAGGGTCCCCTGCACTGCATCAACTGCATACGAAGTGCAGTACCTGAGGTGGGCGTCAGTGACCAAGGCTCTGTCCCATACCTAGCCGTGTTAAGTGTGAAACATGTACCTTTCTTCAGGCTGCACTCACAGCCTAGCTCGCGCTTCTGCGAGAGTGCCGTCCTGAGTGTTTCCCTGGACTGAGTCGTTAGCACGGTGTGTTTCTGAAGCACAGGTCCGTTTCAGTCACTGAGGCCGAGCGACTTGCAGGGAGGATGCCCGGCTCTGCTCCCACGCTTCTCTGTTATGACTGGGACACTCTACCTCGGCCGCCAGCAAGCAACACGTGGCCCTTGCTAGGAATGTGAAGAGTGGCTCCCATGGGCCTCTTTCCCCCAGAGGCTCCTCAGAAGCCCCTGGCCGCTCCTCTGGCACAGAGCAGTCACCATGCGAAAGTGGTGCACGGCCGCCTCTCCTATGTGTCCCCGGAGGCATCGGACAGTTCAGGCCATCCAGCGTGGCGCATGGATTCATGGCACCCCTGCACCCCCAACTCTGCTGACGTGAAACACTAGCCCTTACCTTGGGGCCTCAGGTCACCTTTCATTTGGCCGGAGCTGACTCTGCAGTGCAGTGGTATGAGTCCCTAGAAAGGCATTTGCCAGCACAGGATGGGCTTTGAGAGAACGCAGCCTTGTTGGCCCACAGCGATTACCCTGCAGTGGAGAGACGTCGGGCCGCTAGCGCTGTTCAGGCAGCTTGGAAGGCAGAAACGAGTCGCTCGCAAACGGGCAGAAGGCGTACTTTGCCATCAGTGTCCCACTTTCAAGCTTGATGACACAGCATGTTTATGTGAACATTCTGTCTTGCTATCTAGTACAAGGGAACGAGGGCCCCCTTCTGGTAAGAAAGGTTTTCAGGTGGGGAGTGCCATACGTGCAGGAGAGCGTTCCCCACACTGTGCAAAGTTTGGTACTTGGTGACTCGGGGTGGTCCCGAACGTCCGGCATTGTCCCGGGGAAAGCCGTCCATCGTTTTCTTTCAGGCTGGACGTAAACATCTAGCTTCCAGGTGCCGAAGGGAGTCGTCCTTGAGGAGTCCCCTGGTTTCAAAGGGGACGCACCGTGGTGATTCTCAGAAGAGCCCAAATCGCTCCTAGGGGCACTCCAGCATGGAATGTAGGGCTGCTCAGAACTCCGTTCCTGAGCCCGTTTGCATGCTGAGCAACAGGGAGGTGTCGAGTGAAGAGGGCAGCACTTTGCCTTTACTGCTGGCACATCCGTGCAGTTAAAGCAAACGGACACATTCACTACCTGGGGCTCAAACGCCACACAAGAGCTGGACGGCACACAGTGCCCTCTCACCAAAGTTACAACGAACGTGAGTGCACAATGAGACCTGCGATACCTTACAGAGTTGACGCTCTCCTTTAACGCCTGCTTCCTCACTAGGGCGACATTCTTCACTTTACTACTGGAAAACGCTGGACTTTTACTCGAGGCCAGGGGTCACATTTCTGTCGCTGGCAATCTCCGGAGTGCTCTTGGAGACGCTCCCAGCAAAGAACTGAGACCAGCGAGCCTCATACGAGTAAACTCACACTTCTTTTCTGAGGCCCGCTGGAGCAAAGGAAAGATGGGCCCGAGTAGTGTGTCTCAGGCACCTTTCGACCCGCATCTCATCCACCCGCTGGGAAAATTACGTTTGGGCAGCGTCGCCCTGTTTCAAACGTGAGCTCATACAGTCAGTTATCCTCAGTAGTTTCTGACTACCTCAAGGAAACATCGGGAGAACAGTGCCTTTCCTCGGAGAAACTATTGGACACAGGGTCCCCTGCACTGCATCAACTGCATACGAAGTGCAGTACCTGAGGTGGGCGTCAGTGACCAAGGCTCTGTCCCATACCTAGCCGTGTTAAGTGTGAAACATGTACCTTTCTTCAGGCTGCACTCACAGCCTAGCTCGCGCTTCTGCGAGAGTGCCGTCCTGAGTGTTTCCCTGGACTGAGTCGTTAGCACGGTGTGTTTCTGAAGCACAGGTCCGTTTCAGTCACTGAGGCCGAGCGACTTGCAGGGAGGATGCCCGGCTCTGCTCCCACGCTTCTCTGTTATGACTGGGACACTCTACCTCGGCCGCCAGCAAGCAACACGTGGCCCTTGCTAGGAATGTGAAGAGTGGCTCCCATGGGCCTCTTTCCCCCAGAGGCTCCTCAGAAGCCCCTGGCCGCTCCTCTGGCACAGAGCAGTCACCATGCGAAAGTGGTGCACGGCCGCCTCTCCTATGTGTCCCCGGAGGCATCGGAGAGTTCAGGCCATCCAGCGTGGCGCATGGATTCATGGCACCCCTGCACCCCCAACTCTGCTGACGTGAAACACTAGCCCTTACCTTGGGGCCTCAGGTCACCTTTCATTTGGCCGGAGCTGACTCTGCAGTGCAGTGGTATGAGTCCCTAGAAAGGCATTTGCCAGCACAGGATGGGCTTTGAGAGAACGCAGCCTTGTTGGCCCACAGCGATTACCCTGCAGTGGAGAGACGTCGGGCCGCTAGCGCTGTTCAGGCAGCTTGGAAGGCAGAAACGAGTCGCTCGCAAACGGGCAGAAGGCGTACTTTGCCATCAGTGTCCCACTTTCAAGCTTGATGACACAGCATGTTTATGTGAACATTCTGTCTAGCTATCTAGTACAAGGGAACGAGGGCCCCCTTCTGGTAAGAAAGGTTTTCAGGTGGGGAGTGCCATACGTGCAGGAGATCGTTCGAACCCACACTGTGCAAAGTTTGGTGCTTGGTGACTCGGGGTGGTCCCGAACGTCCGGCATTGTCCCGGGGAAAGCCGTCCATCGTTTTCTTTCAGGCTGGACGTAAACATCTAGCTTCCAGGTGCCGAAGGGAGTCGTCCTTGAGGAGTCCCCTGGTTTCAAAGGGGACGCACCGTGGTGATTCTCAGAAGAGCCCAAATCGCTCCTAGGGGCACTCCAGCATGGAATGTAAGGCTGCTCAGAACTGCGTTCCTGAGCCCGTTTGCATGCTGAGCAACAGGGAGGTGTCGAGTGAAGAGGGCAGCACTTTGCCTTTACTGCTGGCAGATCCGTGCAGTTAAAGCAAACGGACACATTCACTACCTGGGGCTCAAACGCCACACAAGAGCTGGAGGGCACACAGTGCCCTCTCACCAAAGTTACAACGAACGTGAGTGCACAATGAGACCTGCGATACCTTACAGAGTTGACGCTCTCCTTTAACGCCTGCTTCCTCACTAGGGCGACATTCTTCACTTTACTACTGGAAAACGCTGGACTTTTACTCGAGGCCAGGGGTCACATTTCTGTCGCTGGCAATCTCCGGAGTGCTCTTGGAGACGCTCCCAGCAAAGAACTGAGACCAGCGAGCCTCATACGAGTAAACTCACACTTCTTTTCTGAGGCCCGCTGGAGCAAAGGAAAGACGGGCCCGAGGAGTGTGTCTCAGGCACCTTTCGACCCGCATCTCATCCACCCGCGGGGAAAATTACGTTTGGGCAGCGTCGCCCTGTTTCAAACGTGAGCTCATACAGTCAGTTATCCTCAGTAGTTTCTGACTACCTCAAGGAAACATCGGGAGAACAGTGCCTTTCCTCGGAGAAACTATTGGACACAGGGTCCCCTGCACTGCATCAACTGCATACGAAGTGCAGTACCTGAGGTGGGCGTCAGTGACCAAGGCTCTGTCCCATACCTAGCCGTGTTAAGTGTGAAACATGTACCTTTCTTCAGGCTGCACTCACAGCCTAGCTCGCGCTTCTGCGAGAGTGCCGTCCTGAGTGTTTCCCTGGACTGAGTCGTTAGCACGGTGTGTTTCTGAAGCACAGGTCCGTTTCAGTCACTGAGGCCGAGCGACTTGCAGGGAGGATGCCCGGCTCTGCTCCCACGCTTCTCTGTTATGACTGGGACACTCTACCTCGGCCGCCAGCAAGCAACACGTGGCCCTTGCTAGGAATGTGAAGAGTGGCTCCCATGGGCCTCTTTCCCCCAGAGGCTCCTCAGAAGCCCCTGGCCGCTCCTCTGGCACAGAGCAGTCACCATGCGAAAGTGGTGCACGGCCGCCTCTCCTATGTGTCCCCGGAGGCATCGGACAGTTCAGGCCATCCAGCGTGGCGCATGGATTCATGGCACCCCTGCACCCCCAACTCTGCTGACGTGAAACACTAGCCCTTACCTTGGGGCCTCAGGTCACCTTTCATTTGGCCGGAGCTGACTCTGCAGTGCAGTGGTATGAGTCCCTAGAAAGGCATTTGCCAGCACAGGATGGGCTTTGAGAGAACGCAGCCTTGTTGGCCCACAGCGATTACCCTGCAGTGGAGAGACGTCGGGCCGCTAGCGCTGTTCAGGCAGCTTGGAAGGCAGAAACGAGTCGCTCGCAAACGGGCAGAAGGCGTACTTTGCCATCAGTGTCCCACTTTCAAGCTTGATGACACAGCATGTTTATGTGAACATTCTGTCTTGCTATCTAGT